>NC_135075.1:30775621-30900621 GCF_051107435.1 Chaetodon auriga
CAGACTGGATTAAGAGCATCTTCACAGACTTTTTCAGATTTTTTGCAATTAGTGTTCAATTCCTTCACATTAAGTGTCTGATTGAAGCTGAACTGCAGCTGTCAGACGCAGGATATTTCTCTGAAAAGCAGCACAAAAAGCATGAAGTGGGAAGGACAGTACTTGGTAGTCAGTGGCATTTCTGGACTCTCCGGACGTCTTGGACACAGTGTGAATGTGATCTGATAATCAAATCAAAGGTAATGTTTGAAGAGAGATAATTCCAACCTCGAGCTAACAGCGATGTCTGTGTGCAGTGCGCTCAGTGCGAGGCGTTCAGGGGACTCGGTCTGAATGGAAGCACGGTGACTGCCGCACTTCCCTCTGCAGCTGCTTTTCTTCCCTCATGTACTGAGCGAACTCTGTCACATCTGCAGCAGAAGCTGTAATCATGAGCGGCAGCAGCCGTGCTGCTCTCACCAGATGATTGTCACTCTGTCTTCTAATATTGTATTTTAATGTTGGCACGAGCGCTGTGCAATTAAAGCCAACCCATGCAGGATTATTCTGAGTAAGTCAAAAGGATTGAGTGCCTGGCGGTGACGCGCTGCCGCCTCTGTGCTCCTTTCATTTCCCCTCACTGTGGCTTTCAATGCCACAGTTCGCCGTGCCACGGTGGGTGTTTTTCATATTTATCAGGGATTTGAGGCAGGAAAGAGGCACTAAATTACCAAATGAAAGGACAAAGCACATCTTTTCTTCTCTGATAAAAGTCTTTTTCAGAGCATGAGGATGTGCTGTGTCCACCATTACCGCTGCAGCTTCTCAAATTGAAAATCCCAAACCTTTGATCCTCGATTATTTAAAAGACAAGTGTTAAAGAATCGACCAGAGGCGCTGAAACCTGTTTCCTCTCAGTGTTCACCGTGTTTTCATTCAGCGGTAAAACAAAGTGCTGAGAGAAGTCAGAGGTCAACAGACTGCATCAACGTACAGAACAACACTTCATGATGAGCACAGTCTGTTAATGCAGTCAGAGGGAACGTTTTTCACTAAGTTCAGGGAAAAAGTGTGGCTGAGTATGAAGAGATGGTCCACCTGAGTCCAGTCTAAGTCACCAGTTCAGCATTTAGACCAAACCCGCAGTTTAAGTGCCTCAACGCAACCAAACAGTGCTGATGCTTTAGCTGTTGTAGGAAAAACAGGGGACATCTTTGCAGGTTTAGCAGATATTTGTTCAGGTGTTTCCTTCATGATGTTGACTAAAAACAAAGAAGTTTCACCTAATATGGGTTTTTGCAGATTAGGCGAATATAAAGAGAATTTTTTGGAGGCGGCGTCACAACGTGACTCAGCTGGTCACATGTTCAAATGTAAAATTACATCAACAGCATTTAGGTCGAGGAGCAGGAAGTAGCCTGTTCCTGTGAGTCAGGGATGAGGGAGGAAAAGCCGTCTGCTGTCGAGGAAAGAAGCTTTATTTATCTCCCCTGACTAACATCTTTTGTTCCTGCATGCTGAGACTCAACGTTCAGTTAATCCACTTCTTCACTCCCACATTCATTTGCTGTGTGTTTCAATCAGCAAGAGGTTTTTTAGTGTAGGAAGAGATCAGAAATCTTCTGTTTTATTAGCATTTTGTAGGTATTCACACACTGAAGAGAACGGAGAAACACGCGTACGCCTGAAGAACTCTTCAACAGTTTCCTCTGTGCACCGACTGGATGTGATTAAAATTAGCTTTTTTTTCACAAAGTTACGAACCACTAGTTCTTCACCTCTTTGTCTTTTTTGTACAGACATGGACGCAGAGGGACAGGAAGCGCTGCGTCTTCAGGTGTGTGATGACGTCCCATCCATCAGTGGGCGGCAGCAGCGGCAGCTCAGCACAGAGCTTCAGAGACCGGCACCATCTGGCTCAGCGTCTCAGGATGGATGATGGGACTCTGCGGCGCTGCTCGCCTGTCTGCGTCCCAAACCCTGACAGCACTTGCAGGACAGTGTCCACGCAGACAGCTGCAGAGGGGGATTTCACACATGTGCAGACCTCATTACTGTCATCGCACCAGAAGTGAATATGAGACCGTCAAGCCGGGCTGAGGAGCCACATTTCCCACCTTTAAATTCACCGCCACATCTCCACACAAACACAGGAAAGAAGAAATATCTCCCTGATACCACATTTCCACCATGACTGCAGGGTGCCCTTGAGCAAGTGCAGTGAAGACGATGTCTGATTAAACCGTTTGCCACGCCGCAAAGGGAACACCCGAAAATCAAATGAAGCCGCGCTGCATTCAGGAAACTATGATGGATTTTAATTGAGTGCAGGTTCTGGGTCATTGACATCAAACTGCAGAGAAGCACTGATCAAACAACGCTTTCCTCTGCCCTTGAGCAAGGCAGCGCACCTGCAGCCTGCTTCAGAGGCTTTCAGCCAGTCCGCGTCGAGCATGCTGATCCGGCTCTGGTTGAAACCTTCCCAGATGAGCGTTTGAAGCTCGAACACCGCTCAGCGGCGGCGCTCGGCTAATGCGTTCTGTGTCACTGAGAGGAAATGGAGGACAGCGGCGAAACCTTCCGCATGTTTAATTATGCATTTGAAGCCTTCGCTCTGTGCACTCAGACCGTGAGGACTCCACACGCTCTCCATCCTTGAAATGTGCCGCAGAGTGTGACGTCGTGTTTGTGATCGATCTGTGGAGAGAAAACATGTGGGAGGAACAACTGGCCATGAATTCATTTCACTTCAGTCAAAATCAGACTTTGGTTCAATCTCAACGATGTTTCTGTCGTCTAAAGGTCAGCGGGCAGTGGTACAATACACAAGCAGTAGTACTCGTCCTTTTGGTACTACAGCGTACTACAACTAATTTTGATGGAAGTAAATAGTATCTGCAGCTAATTTTCAGAAACTTGATCAGCACACACACATTTATGATCCCGCCTTTTGTTGAGGTGTGACTGAACAAGCTTGCATTGATCTCCTCTTCAGAAAACAGAACCCATTGACGGAACATCGGCCCGTCAATAACTGACCCATCACACGAGCCGCGGAGGATTCCCACGTGTTTACTGGATATTTCCCCACAGAATCTCAGCATTAGAGCGATATGATACCACTGGCTCCATCCAGTCAATACTCTGACCTGCATTATTCCCTAACCCACTTTTCTAAAGGCTATTACTGGGAAATTGACCTTCTTATGGTTGTAAAATTAAGCATTCTTGAGAAGAAATCAATGGCTGACATTTGTTTGCCAGCACAGAATCCATATCTGATACATGGGGTGGCCCAGATAACCGCAGGTTAACCTCACGGGCTGCAAAGATAAAGCTGAGGTCATTTTTCAAGCCGTTTTAACCTCACAGTGAAGAAACCTGCTCCAAAACACTGCTTCCTACACTTCCCATAATGCAACTCACTAATTTTAGCTAACTGTCAGATAACTCTTCATTACTGTTTCTGCTCTTAAATCATTATTCATAACTAAAATAACTATACGTAATAAAAAAAAAACTATAAAATAAAACTGCATGTGTTGTGCACGTTTCCCAAACACTGGCCTTCGTGTTTCAGCTGTATTGAAAACGCAGATGAAACAGAGCACAGAGGAATTGTGGGAATCTCCTGCAGGTTTGGCTGCTTGGTGTGACGTTCAGGTTCAGGCGTGTGTTTTTGTTTCTGATCAGACACACTAACGGAACACGCTGGTGGTACGCTGAACTCCACTTCGTTTGTGGACTGAAAAGCAAAAACAAAATGCAGAAAACATATTTTTATGGTAAGTTTAAATCTTTAAATGTACATTTGTTCAGGACATGCAGCAGCATGTTAAACGTCATGTGTCACAGCAGACCGCCGTCCTGCAGCTGTGCAGACTGATAGCAGACGTAACTCTTCTTGTCTCCAGCCATGCAAACAAACACTGCCTGCAGAACGCGGTGCGAGGATGTGATGCTATGGAAATCCCTGATGAGCGTGTATTACTAATTACTGCAGGAGCTCAGGGATTTCACATGGACACGTAACATAAACCCCTCACTATTGTTCACATGACTCGACATCTCAGATCAGCCGCTCATCATCAGAAAGCATGTGGATTAAGAGGGATTATGATAGAGTCCAATCAGGTCCTGCACAGGCAGGTCACAGGACGCCTCACTTTGTTTCGCTGTGATTAACGTGCAGCTGAGGAACATGCAGCCGTTATGAACACTGAGCCGCTGCGCCGCTGCGCCGCTGCGCCGCTGCGCCGCTACAGCACACTGGACAGTGAGAACTGGTTTAAATCCCAGTAGAACCATCTATTGCCAATTAGCCCATTTTAAAGTGGGTCCTCTGTTAAGAATATCAACTTTTCACTAATAATAAGTCACCGAAAATAACCCAAAAAGTCTTTTTAACGATGTGACATGTCTGCCTGTCTGTCCACTGCTGAAGACTAAATGTCTGTTGGATGAATTGTCATGAACGTTGGTTCAGACATTCACGTTCTCCTCCTCGTGATAAATTTGTTGATCCCTTAAAGGCTCTGGAAACCATGAAAACACCTGCTTTCTGCCAGCTTTGGCTCTGTTTTCTCGCCCGTGTCCGTCTCACAGGTTTGATGCGATGTCACATCCTCATGTTGACATGATGATCAAGTGTGATCAGTCTGATCAAATCAAAGCACCGAGTCCAGCTTTAGCTTCAGTGTTTGATTTTACAGAGGCATCAGTTTGTGCAGATATTTCTCTGTATTAGGTTTGAAAGCAGGTTTTCGTGTCACAGAGCTGCTGACGTGACGTGTTTAAAGAGGAAACGAGGAGTTTTACTCAGCAGGAATGAAAGGACACAAAGCTTTAACACCACAGCAGAGAGGTCGTATGTTTCTGCTGTTTGTTCTCCTTCAGTGATTTTTGACCTTTTATTATTAAAGTTATTTGTACTGAATGTGACGTGATGTCGTTTAAGTGAACTGCCATCGTGGTCTCGGGGGGTATCGATGTTTCTCTGGCCTTTTTGTCTTCGAGGCAGGCTAAATTGGTTTCCCAGCTCTGACTTTGATCTCTGTGTTTACTTGTGCCTATCAATACTCCTCCCTGCATTATCTCAGCCTTCATCGCCCTCGCTCTCCTCCCCTCCCTCACCTCTATGGGTGGCAAATTAATCCTGTTTTCTTGTTCCTTTTAATCAAAGGACCATCACACATCACGCCGGCTCGTCATTAAAGGTCAGCGCAGTCGGCAGGTGGGAAGACGCAGAAGCAGCTGATTTACAGATAAATAATCCAGTTTGTGATTACAATTTTCTCATTATGACTCCTTTGAGAAACAGAGAAAGTCAATGGTGATGATGTGTCCTGCTGTGGAATGCTTCAAAGGACTCTGAGCTGTCAATTTGTCCACACAAGAGCAGCAGTAGAGGAAGGTGGGTTCGGAGGGTTTGGATGGAATTAGGTTGAGGTCAGGGATTAGCATTTAGCTATGAGGGTTGAGGTTCGGGTAAGGGTCTGAGGAACAGATTACGTCAATGAGTGTCCTCACAAGGATAGAAATACAAGCACTCTTTGGATAGAAGTGCTCTCTAAATGAAATCCATAAATGTAGTTGAGTGAAAAGCCGTGTAATATTAGGATATAAAGGCTTCTAAAGGCAAGTACAAAGAGCATGAAACGGAACCCCAAAATTATAGTTAATGAGCGTACTTGAGTAAATGTAGAATAAAAGCATAATATTCCAGCATCGAAGGGCACAGCATAAGGAAAATATATTATTTAATCTAAGGCACATTCAAAATGCAAATCTCTGTGTTCATAATACAATATGACAAAGTCCAAGCTGCAGTCTCTTCTCACAACATGAAAGAGTTTGATGGCATTGTGAAGGAGCCTGGGATCAGCTGGTGACCGGGTTAAAGAGACCACTGACCAAGTGAAACGCACCATTACTGTAGCTCAGCTGCATGAATTATGGAGACAGGATACGTATCTGCTATGATAACGTCACATCACTCAACGCTGTTAGTGTTTTTCTTGTAAGCTGGGAGCAGTTAGCCAACGGTCCAATTACACGGAGCTTCGTGTGAAACACGAGCTCATCGTTTTCAGACATTTGACTGTGGAAATACTACGCATTATACCTCCAGTACTGTCGTATTTTACAAGACATATTGCCTACAAATGATGGTACAGAGGTACTAATACAGACAGAGATGGGAGGTGACGCCGTCACAGCGCTTTAATAATGGAGACCTACGGGAAACGTTTCCATCAGTCTACCTGCTGATTGTCGAGGTAAATGAACAAAAAGGATTTGGAAATGTGGAGCGCTTCCCCTGCAGAGCTCTTTTCAATCAGCAAACACAACAAAAGCTGCTCTTCCTCCTCTGAGAATCCTTCCTTGGTGTGAATGGCCGGGCAGCTCCTGACTGTCTCTTTGTTGACTTTTTGAGAGACGCTATAATCAACAGCACTGCTGCGAGATCTCAGCGAGCCGATAAAAGTGAGGCCTCACAATGATGTGATTATTTTTCAAATTGCATTTTATGCTTGAAAGAGCAGGTGGAGAATGGAGGTGACGTTTAGTATCATACTTAATGATTCCTGTACTGCAAACCTGACAATAGGAATAGAAATATTGTACTTTAATCTGCTGTTCATTAATTAAAATTAACATTTCAATTTATCGGGTGTTCATGATGAATTGTTGCTCATGCAAATATAACACGGGTGCAGCTGTAATAACAAACTTTATTCATGCAGCTGTAGAATCAGCAGCTCGACTCTGCTGTGGAACATATTGACAGTGATGCTGAGCTTTCCTGCCTTTTCCTTGTTTTCATGTTTGGATGTTTTCAGTAAGTGATATTGATCATTTTGGTTTTTCGTGGGTAAAACTGGAAGCTTTGGGGATGTCACGTTGTGACATTTAAACCAGCATTCTTTAGAGAGACGTTTCTGTGAGGGATTAAAAGAAATCAGCTCCAGATAAGATCTCAGGAGGGAACTCAACAGCAAACTCAAACCACTTGGTGGAGAAGAAACACATCACTATGAAGGTTTTATTACTGAAAATGGAGTTTTCCTGCATTTTTCTGGACTGTTGCATCACAAACCTTAAAGCAACATTTACAAGAGATTCATGTGAAAACCGTGTCAGACTAATGCAAAGATAACGAAGCAAAGTGATGGACAACAACCAACCTTCTGACACACTTCAAAGGACTTTGGTCTGCACGTCTGATCATTTTCAAATCTTTCCTCACGTCATGTCACAGAGCATCTTCCTGCTGGTATCTTCTCTGTTTGACACCTGACGAGCCAGTTCTCTTTGTGCTACGTGTGGTGTTTGCATACATGGACGTGCTCACGTCTGCGTAGGTCCTCAGATACAGTCACACCTCTGCACCCATATGGAAAGTATAGTGTGGGCTTGAAGAAAAACCAACAGTGGGAATGGTGGACTTCTTCAAACATTGGGGGACGACAGGCTGAAGATGAAGACGTCCAGCAGCTGATCTGTGCACACTCAGCGATGCATGCCGTCAGCTCCAGGTGCTTTGCATCAATTCGTCTTTTTGAAGGACCTCCACCTCTCTGCCGTGGATATGACTGGTGGGCAGCGGTCCTGGACCTTCTCTACCTCCTCAGCTGGCAAGTTGTTCCTAAGTGAGAAGGTGTTCAGTTGATCTGGGAGAGATGCAGACATCTTCTTGTGTTTCTGATGCTGGAGCTCTCATAGTTAGACTCCACTTTATCCTTGTATCATCTCTAACAGCTCTTCTGAAGGCAAACCTGGATTTTCTGAGCTCCTCCAAATCCTCCAAGTTGTCGACGTCACTCTGCCCAAAGAAAAACAGACATTGAGCAGCTTCCTTGGCTTCCTGCCACCTACAACAAAACATCAAACCAAACTGAAGAAGCAGAAGAAAAGCCTTTTCTTTGAAAAGCAGCAGATGTGTCGTAGCTTCAAACTAACACTGAGTGCACAGAAATGCGGTGGAGGATCAGTCGTTCACATCCAGCAGACAAACAGGCGTGTTTCACTCACGCTCGAAGAATTCAGTCAGCAACGATTTGATTAACATGAAAAGAGAAAGCACAAGCGGATGCTAACAAACAGGCTGAATGAAGAACAACAGGCTGTGTGTGATGTTTTTCTCTAACATTTCATGAGGCTGAACACTCTCTGTCCTCTGTCCTCTGCTGCTGTATTGAAGCGTCTCAGAGTGAAGGTCAGAGCTGCATATTGAGGAACACTGATAATACAGAGCATTGGACAAACTGTCAGTGGACAGTTCAGAGAAAAGTTGCTGTCCTCTGAATTTTGAGGGCTGCTCTTTGATGGATCGAGGACTTCACAGAAACTGACCAGGAGATCATTTATACTGTGTTTGTGTCCGACGGTGGAGAGTTTGTCTCCCTCTTCCTTGGATTGATTGAATTGTGCAGAACACAACCGTTACGTCAGACCAGCGCTCAACGTCCACAGGACAGCTGAAGTCTTGGTATCTTTTCCAAGGTGTGGTGGAGATATTGTACAACGAAAGGATCGCAGACTTGCTTATCTGATCGCTGTCATTGCTCGTGTGGGTGGTAGAGACTTTACAAAATACTGGTGGACTATCAAAACCAGCAGTCGACACCGTGCATCATCGCAGACTAATGGCTGGTCTGTGGCTTTGGCACCGTGCAGCATTGAACCAGTGCCAATGCATCTGTTTGGTCCATAAATTGCAGACTTTCTTGAGAAGCTGACAAAACAGACATTTGTATTTACGATGGCTAAAGTCAGACAGTGGATAACAGCAGCATTTTCAGATAAAAGAACAAACATTAGTCTCTGCCGAGTGGCAGACAAACATCCCGACGAGAGATGAGGACAAGAGCCAACAACAACAACAACAACCACATGACACTGCATCGAGCTGCAGCGCTGTTAGCAGGACAATCACAGACTGCAGACGAGAGACACAGAAGCTGAGGACTCTGAGGACATGTTCACATCAACTCACCTCAGTTTGATTGTTGCATTAAACTGAATTATTTAAATCTGCTGATGAGTGACAGTACACGCGTGCTTATAATTCAATTTTGGTAATGAAGACATTAATATCTAATTTCTCGGAAAGAGACACACCAAGTATGTCATCATGTGCTGTGAGATGAGCTGCGTCAGCTGTGTCTGCTTCGTGTGGACGTTGGGATGCATTTCATTGTAGCAGTGAAGTTAGCATAAGACCGAGTCCCAGAAATCACCGGCATGAATGCATGAAGCGGCAGGTTCGCCGCGAGAAGCCCGGAGACATCGTTCAAATCAGTAAATAAAAAAGATAAATACATAAAACATTGAGGCAGCAAGTGAGAACATGTTTACATGTTTACTGTAGCTCAGCTGCATGAATCATAGGAGTCAGGATATGTGTCTGTCATAATAACTCTACATTACACAGCACCGTTACTATTTGTCTTGTAAACTGGGAGTGGATAGCCAACAGTCCAATTACACTGCACGTCGTGTGAAATATGAGCCTCACTGTGCTGGCCACATAAAAGCCTGAGCCTCAGGTCGCAGTATTGATGTCACAAAGCGCTGTGCCATTCCTCACGCAGCATTTTGAGCCTTTACAGCCTCCCTGCCTCACACTTTTATGCCAAGCATGCAAGTGACATCAGTTAAAGTCTGTTCAGGTTCAGCGCTTTGGGCAAAGAGTGCACGATGAGACTGGTCCAGAGTCTGTAGTATCACCCAGTGTGGTGTGTGATTCAGCTGATACATGGAGCCCATACTGCTGTGATACAGGAAGAAATACTGGAGCGGAATGGTTAAAGAGACAAAGAAAAAGAGTGTAAAGAATGAGAGTTTAAAGCAGCCAGAGTCAGTATTTTCAGCCCTGTTAGCAGCATAGCTCGTCGGTCTGTCCTCGGCTTTGGTCCACACTGAAGTGTCTTGGTGATGGATGGTGGACATTCATGTTCCCCTCAGGATGGATTGATTTCCTCCAGCAACATCACCAGGTCGACATTTTAGTATGTCCAGTATTTCAGTTCATGACCAAACACCCGCAGAGCTGATGACATTCCCATCAGGCTCAGCTCTGCTTTGTGTTTACTGCTAATTAGCTAATGTTAGCATGCTAACTGTCACAGTCCGGCTGTGCCTGTCCCTCAATGCTTGAGTTCCTGCTGCTCCCTTCTCTTTCCTGTTTGTTCTGTGTGTGTGTGTGTGTGTGTGTGCGTGTGTGTGTGTGTGTGTGTGTGTGTGTCTGGGTGTGGCTCTCCATTCCCTCCTGCTGCAAATCACCTGTCTCCTCCTGCCAATCAGCCTGCACACCTGCAACCCATCCATCCGTTAAGCTGCAGCAGTATATAAACCTGAGCTCTTGTTCAGTTCAGTGAGTTTCTGCTGTTTTTGTGTCCAAAACTTCCTTCCACTGAACTTTCAAATGCTAAACTTAACAAACTTCACACCAGCTAAACATTAGCATCTGATAGCTCAGTCATTGTAAACATGTTAGCGTGCTGAATTTAGCATTAGCTCAAAGCACTACTGTGTCAAAGTACAGCTTCACAGAGTACTGAAAATCTAATCTCAAGTAAAAGTACATTCACTCCGTAAACAATGACACAAGGAAAAGTGAAAATTACCACCTGAGCAACCTACTCAAGCAAAAGTAAAGAAGTATTTGGTTAGTACTCAGTTAGATGGGATGTGAATGTGAGCAGTCAGTAAAGTGGGCTGTGCATGGAGGGGGAGCACAATGTGTGAGTGTTGTCCGAGGCAACAAGAGAAGGAAAAACAAGGAGGCGCTGTCACAACAAGGAGGGAGCCTGTAGGGAGACAGACCGCATGAATGAGTAACAGAGATTTATAATGCAGGAACATCAGGACCAGGTGTCACCAGAAGGACTGATTACCAAACCATCCCAGAATGAACACAGTCAACACACTAAGACTAACTGTAGACTGACCTTAGACTCTGACTGTAGACTGACCTTAGACTGACCTTAGATTCTGACTGTAGACTGACTGTAGACTGACCTTAGACTCTGACCTTAGACTGACTGTAGACTGACTGTAGACTCTGACTATAGACTGACCTTAGACTAACTGTAGACTCTGACTGTAGACTGCCTGTAGACTGATTGTAGACTAACTGTAGACTCTGACTGTAGACTGACTGTAGACTCTGACCTTAGACTCTGACTGTAGACTCTGACCTTAGACTGACCTTAGACTCTGACTGTAGACTCTGACCTTAGACTGACTGTAGACTAACTGTAGACTTTGACTGTAGACTCTGACTGTAGACTAACTATAGACACTGACTGTAGACTGACTGTAGACTAACTATAGACTCTGACTGTAGACTGACTGTAGACTGACTGTAGACTCTGACCTTAGACTGACTGTAGACTAACTATAGACTCTGACTGTAGGCTGTGACTGTAGACTGACTGTAGACTGACTGTAGACTCTGACTATAGGCTGTGACTGTAGACTGACTGTAGACTGACTGTAGACTCTGACCTTAGACTGACTGTAGACTGACTGTAGACTGACTGTAGACTCTGACTGTAGACTCTGACTGTAGACTAACTATAGACTCTGACTGTAGACTGACTGTAGACTGACTGTAGACTCTGACCTTAGACTGACTGTAGACTAACTATAGACTCTGACTGTAGGCTGTGACTGTAGACTGACTGTAGACTGACTGTAGACTCTGACTGTAGACTCTGACTGTAGACTAACTACAGACTCTGACTGTAGACTGACTGTAGACTGACTGTAGACTCTGACTGTAGACTCTGACTATAGGCTGTGACTGTAGACTGACTGTAGACTCTGACCTTAGACTGACTGTAGACTCTGACTATAGGCTGTGACTGTAGACTGACTGTAGACTGACTGTAGACTCTGACTATAGGCTGTGACTGTAGACTGACTGTAGACTCTGATTGTAGACTCTGACTGTAGACTAACTATAGACTCTGACTGTAGACTGACTGTAGACTGACTGTAGACTCTGACCTTAGACTGACTGTAGACTCTGACCTTAGACTGACTGTAGACTAACTATAGACTCTGACTGTAGACTGACTGTAGACTGACTGTAGACTCTGACCTTAGACTGACTGTAGACTAACTATAGACTCTGACTGTAGACTGACTGTAGACTGACTGTAGACTCTGACCTTAGACTGACTGTAGACTCTGACCTTAGACTGACTGTAGACTAACTATAGACTCTGACTGTAGACTGACTGTAGACTGACTGTAGACTCTGACCTTAGACTGACTGTAGACTAACTATAGACTCTGACTGTAGACTGACTGTAGACTCTTGTCATGATGATAACAGATCAGTGGTTGTTCAGTTGGTGTCTCTGGTAGTGATGAACCTCCAGACAGTTATCATCTGGATCTGCAGCTCCTCTCTGCTTCACGCAGTTTCATAGAGACTTTCAGCTCATTGGTTTTCTCTCCGGACTCAACTTCGCCGTTCTGCTTCGCTCTCATAGCGTCGTTTTCAGAGTAAAACCAGTAAAAACTCACTGAACACAACCTGCTGAGCAGCAGGCAGCAGACAGACACAGTTAGAGAGAGCTGGTGAACACGGTGGAGCCAAACATTTCCCTCAGGAGCTGGAGGAGACCAAAACACTGAGCTACAGTTAAAACACTGGATCACATGAACGATCGCGTCGCTCTGTGACTGCTAACAAATTCACCACATCAGCTTTATGAGGTGATTTCATGTAAATGTTGCAGCGCCTTCGACCTTGTTGTCCCTCAGTGAGCTGACAATCAGTCACTGCAGGTTTCAGAAACTGATGAATGTGCAGTGACGGAGCTCCTCATGCTTTGCCTGAGGCTGTGCTGTACATGTGCGTTACTGCGTGTTTTACTGCATATGACAGCTTCATCCCTTTGAACACGGAAAAGGAAGCAATAACCAAAGCAGCAGACGGAGTGAGCGTCAGACTTCTGGAGGACGTCATTACTTGTTTTGTGTTTTCAGGCAGTTATTTATATTCTACAAATTGATGTACTTTTCAGCTGGATACAGAACCGTTTGGACGGAGCAGGAAATGCGTCTTTGTGATGGTGCTGTGCTGTGACATAAATCTTAAGTTTAGATGTTTGTTTCTACTCAAACCTGATGAAAATGTGATTTGTAAAAACATGTTAGCATGAATCAGAATATGATCGCAGACACTGGCACTAATTGTCACCTGTATCCTCCTTCACGGATCTCCCCTGTTTACCAAAAAGACAAATCTCTCCGCTGACTTCGTCTGAGATTGCAGAGAGCAGATTGTGGAACAGTTGCTTTTGTTAACATCACAATCGCTCTCAAGTAAACACTCATTATTCGAGTTATTCCACACGAAGACTTTTTCTGAGATAAAAAGTGGTATTTAGTGATTCAGCAAACACTCCATTCATCTTCTCTCCTGCTGCTCTCACACACACATTTTCAGTCTTTCTCAAAATTACACAGTAGGTAGAGAAAAGGCAAACTGGCAGCAAAATTACTTTTCCTGAGGAGTCTTGTGTGGGAAGAAACTGCCTGAAAATTGAAGCATCTCACTTCTATTGTTTTTATGACCCTTTTCTTTTAATGGGACATTTTCAGTGAAGGCAAACAGGGGAGATGGAGGCAGGATGCAACAGTTGTTATGAGCCAGATTCAAGCACGTCTCACAAAGATCCCGCCGTGTGACCACCCACTCTGTCGATTTTTGATGTGGTCTGGACAAACTTGGAGCTCTTTCTTTTCAGGGACCAGAGAAAAGCTTAATGATAAACACGGTTAACCACCCTTAACCAGAGGAACACATGAAAACTGACAACCACCACCACTTTCTACCACCTCCAGCCTTTATTTATGGATGTTTAACACAGATCACGATGGAGATGCATTGAATTCAAAGTCAAACGTAAGATATCGACTTACTCCTGTAACACATATTATCTGTTTCATCCCTTCCTCCTCATCACAGCCTGGTGCCTGCGTTACCCACAATGCAGCTGGAGCGCTGACAGCTGTGTGTGAGATGGGTTGATTTGGTTGGTTGACTTTCAAAGTCGTAGTCTTCAGCCTTTGAGTCTTCCTCACTTGAGGACATTTGTCAGACGTCACACAGCTCCTCTGACACCCTGAAGGCTCTAAACATCCCGTTTCTCTTAATTCAGATTTCACATGAAAGTAGAAACTGGGCTCGTGTCGTGTTCATTCATTCACATCGCTCCAATAATGCTTCAAACAGGTGGAGGTGCATTCAGACCGAGCACACAGCAGGTCTCCACTTCACGTAATCAGCACAGATTTTACCACAGTTTCTGACTGAGTCTTCGTTCACCACAAACAAACTGCACAGACGCCACTTCAGCTGAGATCTGACTGATCTCAACAGGCTTCAGGAACTCAAGGTCTTCTCTCCTTTATGAACTCATTTGTCTTTATATGTTTGCATCCGCTCTTGTCTTTTCATTGACTCTGTATGCAGTTGAACCAAACTGTACAAATGACGTCTCATTCATGTGAGCATACCTTGAACTCAGATCAGCAGAACGTGATGCTGTGCTAAGGGATCATTAATAATGACACTGCATGGTGGAACAATGCTGCTTCACCTTTAATTCAGACTGAATTGGTCCCAGTTTTTACCTTAAATTCAGAAACTCTTCCACAAATGGGCTTTTTGTGTACCAAAGCAGGCTTGGACACACTGTAAAGAGTACAGTTTAGCATCCTCTCCGCTGCCCACCTCACCTTCATTCTTCAGAGTTCAGTTCAACGTGTTCAGTGTACACAACTCTTTTCTTTTTTTAACTGAAATAAATAACGCCGGCGCTCCGGCAGCCCACACAAACTTTCCCCGCTCTCCCACGGGAAGATGAGCCAGAAGCTGATGTGGGTTTTCATTCAGACCGGGGAGGTTGAATAATCTGTGTATAATTATGTGCAAAAAGACAGGGAACAGCGGTAATTGGCACCTGATATTCCCCTCTTCCCCTCCTCTAACAGAGCTGAATTTGAATAATCTTGACAGCAGGGCGCACACACCCAGAGATAAGTGCGTCTTGAAGAAGAGAGCTGGGAGTCTGGAGATACGGAAGAAAATGACATATTCACCGTCAAACACACATTCAGGCTCTGATGGACACAAAATCCTTTCAGCCGCTCTCTGCAGCTTTTTATGTTTATTGCTTTACCTGCTATTTCCCTCTCATGAACACAGGAACCCTGCCGGGGCAGCGCCGCCTCAAGACTTCAGCTCCACTGCAACTCCTTCGTGTTTACAGTGAAACGCTGGTAATCTTGGACCTGAAGCTTCCTCTGTGTTTCTGAGTTACACATGGACTCAGTCTGAAACACGAGAAGTATTCAAATAGTTTAAAGTCACAAACAAAGACCAGCGGCGTTGCTCGGGTCACTTGGGGCTCCAGGCAAATCCCTGAGGCCCCAGCCCACCCGTGCACGCCTCTGGGACATTTGAGATGAGTACTGACAAAATATTCTCAAAGTGAGGTCCAGGGACCAACAGAGGTCCCTGAAAGTCCAGGCCTATCAATAATCATTGTTTTAAATAAGTGGCCGGGGCCCCTCCAGTGGGCGGGGGCTCCAAGCAACTGCCTGGCTTAGCTGTCCACAAGCCCCGCCCCTGACAAAGACACAAGGATACTGTACATGTGTACTCATGGTCTACAGTCTGTATCTGTTCTGATGTCTCTGACGAAGGAATTCATATTTATTTACATCCCTAACACACATCTAAGAGTCTGCAGCCACGATCGGTGTCTGAAAGGAATCTGGACGAGACACTGGAGGACCAGCTGTCCTCCGCTGCCAATCTCGCTGTGACAACCAGCTCCTGCAGCCTCATCGTCCACATCAGGAGGAAACATCCATTCCTCACCCAGCAGGTGGTGCAGCTTCTGCTCCAGGCTTCAGACCAATACTGCTGCAGCTGGCTCCGGCTGGTGTTCCTGCATGTACCCTCTGACCTCTCAGCTCATCCAGCATTCAGCAGCCTGGGTGGTCTTCAACCATCCAATCAATTAAAAACACCTGCAACATGCTGCCAATGACTCTTGCATCCAGGACCAGGTCTAATCATGCATCCCAGCCCGACCACGACACTCTGCTACTGACAATCAGCCTGATTCTTCCTCTCTACAAGGAGGCTAAGCTACCGCTTAGCAAACTCACCACTGTCTGTAGTCCAGGTTGCACAGCAGTGGAACGAGCTCGACATCAGGACAAGCAGAAAATCTGCGCATCTTCTGTCACAAAGTCCAGCTGAGGCTGATGGGAATGTCATTAGTTCTGCAGGTTTGGTCATAAAACAAAGTGTTGGACACATTCTAGTTTTGACCTGATGATGGCACTAGATGACAAGTCAGAGGACGGTCAAAGCAATCCGAACTCGTCATTTTGGCCATGAACGTCTGAACCAGATTTTGTGCCAATCCTCTGGAGACCATGAGTGACTCACACATGCGCTAACGATTAGATGATGAAATGTTGAGTTTACCATTAAAGAGGCTGATGTGTAAACTGGTTTAGTAGAATAGTTGAGTTGATGATGTAGTTTGAGGGTTTGTGAGACGTCGTTAAATCCACACAAAGGATTTCGGCTCTTTAAAACCACATTAAGCTCTGTTGAAGGCAGCGGTGCTTCTCTGTTGTCTTGATGCTGCAGAGATTAGCATCGTACTGGAGTCCCTGCTGTGCAGAGCAGGACCCTCATTGGAATGAATGTGGGAGCCTGTGAGCTTTGCAGCAGTGCCTTTGGCGGTATGAAAGGTTTCCTCCAGATCGTGACCTTCACGTTTGAAGAGAAGTGAAATATCTCCACGCTGATAAGGTTAGTCTCTTGGAAAATCCATCTTTCAGTACGCTTCAGTTTGAAATACTCTATTAAGGCTCCTGAGACCTTTATGAATAGCAGAGCAGCAGATTAAATTATTTGTGCGAGATGTTTGACTTCAGGAAAAGTACACATACAACAACGTAAAAATACTTCATTAAAAGTAAAAGTCCTGCATTCAACATTAAACCAAAGTGAAGTACTAGCAGCTTCATGAAGTGAAAGTATCGGCGGTAGTTGCTGAGTAAATGTACTTAGTTACTCCTGACATTCTTGCTCTCCTCTGTTACTTGACTCCTGTGAGTTTCTGCGATGGTAAACATCTGAACGCTTCCTGTGCAGCCATGAAAAGCTGTTTGATGAGCACGAGCAGAAACAGAAAATTAACTGTGGCCCATGGGGACAGATCATTTTGAGACGGTTGGTCTCCACTGAAAGAAATGTGAAACCCAGCAGTTTAAAATGTCAATTTCTATGATGTATTAAATTGTTTTGGATCAGAAGAAAACAAATGTGATTAATACAGATCTCTGTCGTTATGTAATGATACTCATGCTCGCCTCTGGGAACCCAAACGTCTCATGTTTGTTGAGAAATTTGCAGAATTTCCCTGAAGTAAATGAAAATGTTTGAAAGAGTGATGACTGCCTCTGACTCTTTTCTCTTCTCTTCCCATGAGGGTCTTCATCACAGCTCGAACTAAACTACATTACCCAGGTGGCCCGGAGTACTTTAAACACCATGTTACAACAGTTTAAAGAAGTGCAGCTGAAACCAGTGTAACAATCTAATGATGTAATCATCATCCCATAATATTATATCAAATAACAGAAGAGTCACAGGGGACATTTTTCTGCGTTGAGTACTTTTACTTCAAATAGCCGAAATATGCGTTCATACTTTATCTTAAGTAACATATTCACTGCTGGAGTTTCATGTTTTTACAGTATTTTTACTGTGTGCTATTAGTCCATTCATTGAAGTTATAATCTGAATGGTTTTCATTGAAATAAGTGTCTATTAAGTCACTCTCACCGTACGAGGTAACAAAATGTACGAGAAACTCTGCTGTCTGCAGACTCAGCTGTCTGCTGACTCTCCTGCCTGCAGACTCTGCTGTCTGCAGACTCTGCTGTCTGCAGACTCAAGCTGTCTGCAGACTCTCCTGTCTGCAGACTCCGCTGTCTGCTGACTCTGCTGTCTGCAGACTCCTGCTGTCTGCAGACTCTCCTGTCTGCAGACTCTGCTGTCTGCAGACTCTCCTCTGCAGACTCTGCTGTCTGCAGACTCCGCTGTCTGCAGACTCTGCTGTCTGCTGACTCTGCTGTCTGCTGACTCTGCTGTCTGCTGACTCTCCTGCCTGCAGACTCAGCTGTCTGCAGACTCTGCTGTCTGCAGACTCAAGCTGTCTGCAGACTCTCCTGTCTGCAGACTCCGCTGTCTGCTGACTCTGCTGTCTGCAGACTCTGCTGTCTGCAGACTCAAGCTGTCTGCAGACTCTCCTGTCTGCAGACTCCGCTGTCTGCTGACTCTGCTGTCTGCAGACTCCTGCTGTCTGCAGACTCTCCTGTCTGCAGACTCTGCTGTCTGCAGACTCTCCTCTGCAGACTCTGCTGTCTGCAGACTCCGCTGTCTGCAGACTCTGCTGTCTGCAGACTCCGCTGTCTGCTGACTCTCCTCTGCAGACTCTGCTGTCTGCAGACTCCGCTGTCTGCAGACTCTGCTGTCTGCTGACTCTGCTGTCTGCTGACTCTGCTGTCTGCTGACTCTCCTGCCTGCAGACTCTGCTGTCTGCAGACTCTGCTGTCTGCAGACTCAAGCTGTCTGCAGACTCTCCTGTCTGCAGACTCCGCTGTCTGCTGACTCTGCTGTCTGCAGACTCCTGCTGTCTGCAGACTCTCCTGTCTGCAGACTCTGCTGTCTGCAGACTCTCCTCTGCAGACTCTGCTGTCTGCAGACTCCGCTGTCTGCAGACTCTCCTGTCTGCAGACTCTGCTGTCTGCAGACTCTCCTCTGCAGACTCTGCTGTCTGCAGACTCCGCTGTCTGCAGACTCTGCTGTCTGCTGACTCTGCTGTCTGCTGACTCTGCTGTCTGCTGACTCTCCTGCCTGCAGACTCTGCTGTCTGCAGACTCTGCTGTCTGCAGACTCAAGCTGTCTGCAGACTCTCCTGTCTGCAGACTCCGCTGTCTGCTGACTCTGCTGTCTGCAGACTCCTGCTGTCTGCAGACTCTCCTGTCTGCAGACTCTGCTGTCTGCAGACTCTCCTCTGCAGACTCTGCTGTCTGCAGACTCCGCTGTCTGCAGACTCCGCTGTCTGCAGACTCCGCTGTCTGCTGACTCCGCTGTCTGCAGACTCCGCTGTCTGCAGACTCTGCTGTCCACTGACTCCTCGCTGAAACTAAATTTCAATCCTGAAACAGGTTAAAAGAGGTGGATGGATGGTCGCTTACTGTCCCCACTCAGTTCCCCAAAATCTGCCCTCATCATTTCACCATAACATCCACTTTTCCTAACAAGGAGTCCTGGTGTGATAAACTCGCATCGATCACCAACTCAGACATAATGACGTTCTCGATTATCATGAAAGTTGTCAAAATCTGTCAGCAGCAGCAGCTTCAGCGCCCTCGTTCTCTCCGGAGTATCATAGCAGAGTCATTAGTGCTCGCAGCGTTTGAGAGACTCTCCCATGGGACGACTGCAGAGTTTAGAGGCAAACTGTGTTCATGCTGATCTTTGTCCTCCAGCGAGGACCCTGTGAACTGCAGCCACCCGCTCCATCCTTCAACACAACGTCGGCCCACAGTGCGGTGTCTGCAGTCTGCAGCCATCTCATGCATAAGTAATGTTTTAATAGTGGGAGGTCATGTTGTTTCCTCCTCTGGTCTGTCATAGCATCACACGCACACACACACACAAACACACACACGCAGGCATTTAAACACAGATCTGACCACACACGTTTCACAGCTCCTCTAACTGCACACCTGCATTATTCAGGATGTTGTTCAACAAACGCTGCTTTCAAATATTCATCAATGCTATAAAATAACAATCAATACAGGAAAACATGAGCTCATAAGTGAGGAGAAGCCTCCGCGGACATGGACCACATCTTACACGACTGCACATCTCTGAGTCTGACACGAAGTGTAAACGCATGACTCTTCGTATCAGTGGTTGTTTATGCATCACTGGCTCACTCAGGCTCATAAGGCACCAACCTTTACCCGGCCTTATATATCCCATCAGCCCCTTCAGATGAGCTCAGGTCAGCAGCACCGGCCACGTTCCAGGCGTGTCCTTCTGAGCTGATTTCAAACTTATTTAACACCGATATACCAGTGGCTGTTCTGAGGTCAGTGGAGATTAGCCCTGTAACGTAAACATTAGCATTCATGGAACCGATGACTTAAAGAAAGCGGATGATCTGACTGAACTGTAATCTTTTAAAGTGGTTCTCTTCATGGAACCATCAACCGAATAAGACACTGGAGTCAATGAAGGGCACAGTTTATGTGGCAGACATGCAGAAATGTTCCATCCAGTTTTAAAGAGACGTTCAAGCCGCTCAGTGTTTGAAATAAGAGCCGATAAACCAACATTTACTGTTACTGCCGCTGAACAGCTAACTGGGTAACTCTCAGTATGAAGGCAGACCCGCAGAGCTCTTCAGAGTCAGGTGGGTTGAAGGCTGGAGACCTGTGGACACCAGCACCATCATCATCATCATCATCATCATCATCATCATCATCATCGGACAAGCTATCCTGTAATCAAGACTCAGCTCTGCCTCTTTCTGTCTCCCTAAAGCTGAAGAGCTCCTGGTTTGGAAACTGAACTTTACGGTCAAACAATATAAAAGAATGGAAGTGAATGGAAGTGAACACAGTTTAAAATGATCACACAACAAACGTAAGCAGAGTAAAAACTGTCCTCTCCCAAATAAAATCTGGCAGTTTTCTGTCTTCTGGGCAAGAAAGTGAATAAACGTATTTCTCCAAAGACTACTCCTTGAAGTTTTGCTCTGAGCCGCCTACTGTGACCTTGTGAAGTACATCTGAAAACACAATGAATAATTGACAGCAGAAGAAAAACTGTGTGAAAGAATGGACGTAAAGAGTAAACAGCTTTGTTCTCGTCCTTCACAGCAGCAGCAGCAGCAGCAGCGCTCAGCCTGAAGATGATTATCTTCTGACACGTGAACGTGTGAAGCTGCTGCTGAATGTCTTGGTCAGAAGAAAGACAGATCACACGTTCATTGACAGCTTTGTGAACGTGTGAATCTGCATTCTGATCACTCTGTGTCTGAACTCGGTCGCTCCTACCAGAGCAGATATGTTCCCGTTCTGACTGCAGACAGTGAACAACGCTCGAGGGCAGAAGACGGTTCAGTGAAGAAATGATCCGCATTTGATCAGGTGTACTGTAGCCGATATTGATCCATTCCAGAGAGTGCGATCGGTCCTGATACTGGCCTGACGTCTACGTACCGTACGTTGAACTTTGACCAAAGTGCAGCAGTGAGTCTCACTCAGGAATAATAACCACAGGTTAACGAGCTCTGAGCCCGCCGTTAATCTCTGCTACATGAACCAATCAGACGAGGCCTGAAGCTCCCGGTCGGCCTCTGTGGTTTCCTTCAGGCTGCAGATCCGCGTGTGCAGGAACTGTGGAGACATTTCAGTGTCTGTATGAGAGCCAGCGTACACAACTACGGCAGCCCTGAGGGGAAAACATGTCAGTCAGTCACCAACACTGCTCGACGTGAACCTGACTGAGAGTTGATGAGCGAGGGCTTTCGTCGGTGTTGGACTCATAATGTGAGGCAAACAGTAAGAATGGACCTGAGTCTGAAATAATAATACAACAGAAACAGGTGCTTTTTCTACTCAGAGTTGCTCGTTATTATTCAGGGAAAAAAGTCAACTTTGCCATTATGTTCCTGCAAATCGATTTGTTTCATTATGGATGATCAAAGATGAAAAGCTGATCCTTCACCGAATCAGTCTGAGCCGTCCCTCCTCTCTCTCAGAGGACAGACCGCAGGAGCACAACCGTCTGCTAGCTAAAGCTAACCTACATTAAAAACATCTAGCTGTCATCAGGTAGAATGATGGCGAAACAGCCGTTTGGTTTTAAGGAGCACACAAACGGGCTAATGAGAGACGCCTGACACTGCTGCTCTCCTCGGTCAAACAGCTTTAAGACATTAATACTACCAGTGGAAGAAGCAGGACACAGTGTTTGTGCAGCAGCTGAAGAGAAAGGTCACAGTGTGCAGAGCCTTTCCATCACCTGTTGAGGAGGTGACACATTTCCCAAAATGAACCTTCTCCTACAGACTGTCATCACCGACAAATAACAAGCTGCACAGCGGAAAGGCTGTTTTCAGCTGACAGTCACATAAAAACCACCAGGTTTCTCTGAGGCCTCCCACACTGTGCCTACACCACTGAGAGGCCGAGAGCACTGGTTATACTGGGACTGAGAGGCTGAGAGGACTGGTTATACTGGGACTGAGAGGCTGAGAGGACTGGTTATAATATGAACTGTTCAGGTAAAGAAGCTGAGTTAATAGCAGATTGTTGAGGAGCTCACAGCACTTTTTATTTACTGTTGGTCCTTTTGTTGTTTCATTGAGTTCATTGTAGTGAGGGGATACAGAGGGAGACCACCTGGTAACAATCACTGTTGTGCACAGGCTGTGCAATCTGTCTGTACCTGCGTTCCTCAGCGGGGGGTCCAGAGAACGATGGGGGCGTTGGAGAGTTTGTTTAAAGCCACCACTAAAAGGGCCAAAAGACTGTGGTTTCATCAATGTAACACCTGCCAGTTTACACCAGCAGCAAGGCGTTTCCTGCAGCTGGACAGTTTGTGGTGCAGCGCTCATAAATCGAACTGCTCTTCACGTGTATGGGCTTTGTGCTCCCTGGGACACTAATGGTAATGATAGGCCTATTCCAGCTGCCCCGTTAATGGATTAAAGCTTTCAGTGACATGCTTTTTAGATGATATAACGCTGAAGAACAATCAGCATTAATATTCTCATTTTACGTGACGGGCGTGGTCAGGGACCTGGATAACGGATGAGGGCGCCGGCACAAAAACGGTTGACAATAATTGGTTTATGTACAGGAAATAGAAAGTGTTGTTGGTTTGGACATCAGGGCTCAGGGCTATGCTGCTCCAGCGTTGCTGGATTGACATTTAATGCGTTTACAGTTGCTCATAGTGTTTGAGTTTAATGCTGTCGAACTCTTTGCGTCTCTGCAAAGAGCTGCGGTGATGTTAACACATCAAGAAACATGAACGCAGCATCACTGGGCTATCAGATTATTCCCTTTCCTGGATGTTCTTTACTGTTTCTGTTTTCAAAGCAAACCTGAATCTTTGCAGCTCTGAAACATTTCTCCAGTTCAGTTTTCAGTTACTGACATCCAGCAGGTCGGCTCACAGGTGTTGTGGAAGGTGGACTCCCTCCTCCACCAGGTGTTTAACCTCTGCGAGGCTGCTGAGCAGACAGCGTCAGCAGATCGATGCAGTTCGCAGGAGGTTCGACCGCGACGACAAATCGATCTTCTCCTCTTATGTAAGATTTCTTCTTAAATAACAAGTGTGTAGGATTTAGTGGCATCCGCCATCGAGTTAGCAGAATCCCACTGAACACGCCCTTTTTCCCTGAAGTCAATGTTACCTTCAGCATCCACCCTGTCACATTGGTTTAAGTTACTCTCCAGCGATTTGCCGGCTGGTGTTTCTGCAAGGACGGAGCCGTACTTCTGAAATATTTCCTCTCTGAGGGTCCTGACACAGCAAGTAGCTGTTGAGCTTAGTTATTGCTGCGTGTCGGCTACAGTTGGCTGTCGTCAGCCGACTGCGGGTGTTAGCTCAGCGGTCTGAGGCAGAGAGCAGCCTGACTGCCTCTTCATCCCATCAAATCATCATGATTTCACCCATTCATTGTGTTTTATCCTCACTCTTATCCATTGTTAAAGATCAAACCAGAGCTCCTAATCTCTAGGAAAACAGTGTGTTGTGTCTCCTCGTGTCTCCGAGTCTCCGTCAAAGAGACGTTTCTGCTCTGAACGTCTCACCTGGTTTCAACAACTGTTCAAATGATCCAACATTTCACCAGAAAGAAAAGTCCAGAAGCTGAAAACAGGCTCGTGTATCAGAGCTTTGGTTTTTATTCTTTCCCATCATTCATGTGACGACCCCTCGGATTGATCTGGTGACTCTTTGGAGGGGCCCGACCCTTACGTTGGGCCCCACTGGCCAAAACTAGCTAGCTGTATGTGAAGTATTTGAAAGTAACATGCTGCTCTGACACTGAAGCTTCAGCATGAACAAACTGATGAAGACAGAGAGAATCAGACACAGCAGACATTTTACTGCAAACACAGTACTTTTACTGCATGACGCTGAGAATACTACTGTACTTTACCTTTCATAAAATACCATTTACTGATGATACTTGTGTACTTTTACCTAGATAGCATTGTGAATGTAGGATTTTCACTTCTATCGATGTATTGTTGTACGGTTGTACTGGTACTTTTACTGAAGTAAAGGATCTGAATACTTCTTGCAGCACTGTTGACAACACCAGTGAAAGCAGAGCTAAGCAGTGGCAGCAGCAACTATTACCATATATATAACTACTATCATATATAATATTCACAGTTTGTGTCGTGAGCGTTCAACACATTCATGAGGTGTGACAACGACGGGCTGGTTTGTCTTTTTTGTCCTACCAGTTTCTCTTTTGTATGACAAAGACTGAATACTGAGTAAACTTCCTCCCACAGCGGCGTCGGCCCTCGGCGAGCCGTCACATTGTCTTTGCGATGTGTTCAACGCAGCTTTTAGCTGCAGACGTGAGGTGATGTGACGCGACGCAGAGCGTTTGATCTGCTCCTCGAGGTCGGCTCGGTGCGTCGAAGGCCTGACAGTCGAATCAAAGTCTGAATCAGACGTGAATGAAACATGAATAATCCAGGGAAAAGAATTCGTCTCCACTCACGAGCGCGATGCGACATCTAGAAAACAATTCCAGGTGGAACATACAAACAAGATATTTACAGCAAACACACCGCGAGGCTGACATCTGGGCTCCAGAGGTCAACATGTTCACACCTGTTGATAATTTATTATTTATGTTCAACGTCTAATGATGCTGATGATCCTCTGACTTTTCCTCCAGCAGCAAGTGAAAGTTTTCACTTTCTCCTGGATGGATTAGCACAACATTTCATCCAGACGTTCGTGATCCCCACAGGATGAAATGTTTATTGAGCGCCATCATCAGGTCGACATTTCAATGCGTCCAATACTTGGATTTATACTTTGACCTTCCCATCAGCCTCAGCTGCACTCTGTGTTCACTGCTAATCTGCCAGTGTTAGCATGCTAACATGCTACATTGACACAGTGAACACGGTGAAGATAGCTGCTCCCAGCATCATCACTGTCACTCTTCAGCTGCAGTGAAGCCTCACAGAGCCGCTAACGAGGCTGCGTTTGCAGTCACGAGTTCCCAGAGTTCAGACTGTCAAACTGAGGGAATGAAGGCTGAAACTGTGAGTCCGGACGCTCCAGGCTCACTTCACTCTGCTGAACCTGCTGTTCTGAGGAGCAAACTAAGATGGTTTTGTAAAGTATTTCTGAGAGTGACTACGTCACTTGAACACTGCTCAGCGTCCTCAGAAGGTCAGGTCGTTGTGTTCTTGTCCTGAAAACACATTTGCTGCCTCCAGTGAAGCTCAGCTGGCAGCTCAGAACTGAACCTGGACGTGTGAAACTTTCAACAGGTCTGTCAAATACAACAGCTGCTGCTTGGCACAAATCATCACGTCTTTAGTCTCCTGGTTCCTGAAGAAGGCCGTGTGATGTCTGATTGTCTGATTTTACACCGCAGAGTCACATGAGAGTGAAGCAAAACACAGTCAGTGCCTGTCAAGAAGGAACTGACGAGCCAACACCTTTCGATCGCTGCTGAACGTAACTTTGGCTCCTTTCCTGGCCGCCTCCCTGAGGCATAAAGCAGTAAGTGGTGCAGTAAAGCAAGCATGCAGTAAAAAGGAATCAGCTACATCTGTATGTATATTTAATCTACAGCGCTAACCAGCCGTGACAACGCTGATGATGTCGCCACTTACGCTCTAACTGCCTCAGGGGTGCCGGACTGCTGCTAACGCTGCACGCCGACACCCCCGACGAACGAGCGTCCGGGACGCCACGAGGGTTTGGAAAGACCTGCAGACGGAGATATTAGTTTTCCTGACTGACAAATGTAACCGGAGGCCTTTAGTCAACCTGGAGCCGTTTGTCTGCTCCACTCCCAGAGATGATGTTCACACAAAATGACCTGCAACCGCAAACACGTCAGCGCTGCTCAGGTCACACAGTACTGCTGTACTTTTACTGCATGAAGCTGAGAATACTTCTGTACTTTTACTACATGAAGCTGAGAATACTTCTGTACTTTTACTGCATGAAGCTGAGAACACTTCTGTACTTTTACTACATGAAGCTGAGAATACTTCTGTACTTTTACTACATGAAGCTGAGAACACTTCTGTACTTTTACTGCATGAAGCTGAGAACACTTCTGTACTTTTACTGCAGGAAGCTGAGAACACTTCTGTACTTTTACTGCAGGAAGCTGATGATTCCTCTGTACTTTCACTGTTGATACTGTGAATACAGGAGGCTGAGAATACTTGTGCACTGTTACTTTCGGAGGATGGAGTACTTCTCACGCAGCCTGTGTTCCATCTGTTTAAACATATGGCCCAAAGCACAGACAGACACACTCAGCTGATGTAATTAAAGCCAGATCTGCTTCACTCTTCTTCGTCGTCTTCGGGGACCGCCGTAAAGATCCACCACAGGCTGTGAGCTGTTTGTGAACAACCACGAGGCACAACCACGGAGACTATGGGCTGTATTGTATGTTTGATAACCACTGGGAGCATTTACTTCAGCAAGATAAGATAAGGAGTCGCCGCTGGCTCCGATCCAGCGCGGCGCTACAGTCGCTCCGCCTTCTGATTATAACCGAGGTCTGCCAAGAGCGCTGCCATGTCTACCTCGAGACGTGTGCTGGTGATTAATTATGGTTATTTTTCATTTAGCACTCGGAAATGTCAGCCAACTGATCAAGTAACAGCTACCTAATCACGTTTCGAGGGCTCTTTATTCAGACTTTAGTTATGCATTAAATTAGTGTACTCAGTGAGAAGCCACCGGCTCCCAAAGCTTCACTGACCTTTCATTGACAAAAATCTGGCAGTAAGCTGTGATTAAATGCAGGATTATGAGCAAACTGAATGGTTCCTCACAGTTAGCACAAGTTAAGATGCAATTATCTTTATTTGGTGCGGGTGGAAAAATCATGAAGAATGACTTGAGTCAGTAATGAAGTACTCAGAGGTATAAATACATCAAGCTCTTAAACGGTCATTTGTTCTGTTTAGCCTCAGCTGCCTTTTGGGTTTAAAGGAGGTCAAACAGGAAAATACTGCAGGTCCACAGAACGAGAAGACGGCAGGGGAAAGTCGTCTCTTCACTCATGATATTTAGTAACGAAGACGTAGAAATAATGCGAGCAGCTCTGTGAAGGTGGACGTTGGCACAGTGGTTAAATGCTAACGCCAACATGCTAACAGGCTCACAAAGACAATGCTAAAACACTGATGTGTAGCAGGTGTCATGTTTATCATGATTACTGTTTTGGTTAGCATGCTAACATTAGCTCATTAGCTGTAAACATAAAGTCCAGCTGAGGCTGATTCGCTCTGTCAGAGCTTGGTGATCCGTTCGTTCACTTCTATGAGCTCAGACATCTGAACATCAATTCTAAAATGCAAAAGATGTCAGTGAACTGGTTCGGTTTGATTGATGCCCGATGCCGTGGATGAAAGAGGAGAGGAGAACGAGTTTTCTAAATGCAGCATGAAAACAAGCAGAAACAGTATTTATTACTTTACATAATGAAAGCATGAGCTACTCCAAACCTGAAGACGAGATGAGATGATGAAGGACAGTTTAAACGTGACCGTTTTATTCTGCTGTCATGAATCAAAGGTTTACAGAAGCCTGACGAATAAACTGAGCTCACCTGAATGAAGCTACACCTGCTCCACTGCCTCATCGTCTTCAATGAATGAATGAATGAATGAATGAATGACACTGTGTACTTCACTTCCTCACATGATCCCACCGTGTTTGAGGAAGCTGCAGCTCCAGGCGACCCCTCCATGTGGATGGAAAAGGTACAGGCTTGTATGCAGGGCGACAGGTGCAGCGGGTGCACAGGTACGTGAATGCCTCAAGGACTCTCTGACAGGATGAGTGAAATGTGATGGGCTGAGTGGTATCAAACATGTGACCTGTCACTTCTCCAGCCGCGCCTGTAATTACCGGGGCAGCTTAGCGCCTCTGCTCTCTGTAGCTGTGAGCATCTGGCAGCAGCGATTGTTCAAGTGAGGGGTTCATTATATTCCGTCTGATAGCTGAGTGCAACGTCTGAGTGAAATCCAATAACACAATTCAATTGCTAAGTAATGTGTTAACAAATTTGCACTTTGAGCATTTTCCTATGGAATCAAACAAGAAACATTTTGTCTGAGCTTTGACAGAAACAAATATGGATCATTCATCAAACGTGTTTTGGCTCAGCGAGCGTCCTTGAGCGCTGGACTCGCTCGCCCTCTCTGTGAGTCAGTCTGGGTGAGACCATCAAAGGAAATCTAAATGAAAGAATGACCTGTCTTGCTTTTCTAATGTTGTGGAGGCTCATTTTTCATTCCCTCGAAGGTCGTTTTTACATCTGCAGCTGCACGGTTTGATGTAAGCATCCTGTGAAAAGTGAAACGTCATAGGCCTCGTTTGGACTCTGACGTGTTTTCTTATTGGAGCCACACGGGTTCCACGAGCACGCGCCTTTCAGAGCAGGGGTCCCTGCTGTAGAGCTTTCAGGGTCAGGACACGCTGCAGCAGCAGTCTGCTGGCCTCCGGCCGGCTGCTGTGATTTCTGATGTCCTCTGCTCTCCAGAGGTGAATCCTGAGGCAGGAAGTGTAACAGCTGCAAAGACAACAGGTCAGAGAGGTGTCAGCAGGTGTCAGAGGTGTTCTCTGCTCGAGCTACTACAATTACTGTCATCACAACAAGAGTGCTGTGTTGTTGCTGGGTTTAACTTGATGCTAAAGCTGCAGCACTGGACATCTCACATGATTGATGGTTCGTTACAGTCAAGCCTTTGTCAAACGAGTTCACGGTGCAGGTTCAGAGTGTTTACCTGGTGACCTTCCCGTGTTGACGACCCTGTAGAGATGCGTTTTACATCAACTACCAATTATTGGTTTGCCAGAGCTGAATGGGGGAGTAACCAAAGCAGAGGAATAGGCTCGAGCAGCCAGCAGCATGGCGGAGGCTACGGCGTGACAGGTACGCTGACCGTGTTGGTGTAATCATTCTCACTGCCAGAAGGGGGAGACAAAGGTTTCACACTGCAGGTTTCACAGAGCTCAGCCAGACCCCGCTGACACCGGCCAGCGAAGGAACTCCATCAAGACATCACCAACCACAACTTGGCCTCAAGAGGCTTTACACGCTGTGTCCTGACACCTTGTGTTCAGAAGGAAAAACACCTTCTAATGGCTCCAGGACGGACCAGCAGACTCCCAGAGTGGACGATGACAGAACAGACTTCAGACATACAGGAAGAGAAGTGATCCCGGAGGACATCGAGCAGCAGATAGTGGACTCAGACCAGCTCGCGATCGAGCGGTGAGGAGTTCCAGAAGTGTTTCTCCTGTTCGGTACTCACACTTCAACTTCTTCATGAAGAGATTTTTTTGCTTGGACTCAGTATTGAATTATTAAACCTGCTGAGGTTGATCTGAGGTAACTTTCTGAGCTTCTTCATCTCTCTCAGAGAATAATCACAGCGCAGAAGAGATCATCATCTGTGTGTTATTACCCCACATTATCTGCCCCATTATCGTCTGCAGGTTCACTTCTTTCTGCCGTCGACGACAAAAGTCAGACTCATTGTTAGAATTTCTATACGCTGCTTTGACTTTTTCTGGAAAGTTGAACTGAGTAAAGAAGGTTATCAGTAACGTGTGGAAAAGGTGCCATGAAGCCACGAACATCTTCAACATGTGTGCCATCACACAGAAGAAAGAAGGAAACGTGACGTCAGTTACTGGGCATCAGAAATGTGAAAACAGTAAAATGAGTGTGTCCTGCTCAGGTTGTCCTGACAGACAGATGGTAAATCAGTGGGAAGCTGAGCAGATGTAAACACACTTCAGCCCTCCACGAAACCCAAATCATTCAGTTCACACTGTTCTGCAGTATGTTCGAAACATCGCCATCAGCACCTGTTGGACAGTCATCCTGACTGGGGGGTCCTCTCCTCCACCCAGGTGTTCAGGTTTGGTCAGCCCCCCCCCCCCCCCGTAAAGATAGGAAGAACGTAAAGATACACAAAGAAAATGTCATGAAATCACAGATTGATTGATCTAATGTTGTTTTTCAGACACACACACACACACACACACACACACACACACCTTGGTCGTCACTTTCTCTGGGTGCTTTCTAATTAATCACATCAGTCATTCAGACTTTGACTGGACCTGATTTCAGCCTCAGCAGCAGAGCGTGAAGCAGCTCGGCCGCATTCCAACACTGTACAGATGCACCCTTCACTCAGTGCCGCTTTAGTTATTTATGACGCGTCTTGTTGTATCTGAGTCAAAGCTGAAATCAATCCTCAGTAAATCTTGCGATCAGCTGCTCTTTGTCGAAACCCTTCTGTGTTTTGCTGACATTGATTTTATTTCCTGGCTGTGTGTCGTTGATGTTTGTGTATAAAATCACATAAAACTGTTCTTTTGTTTCCTTCTGGTCACATTAAAACACGACATGTTGAAAACTCTTCGCTTTGATCCAAACTGAACATTTGATGAAGGCCATAAAATACTGAAATGATCTTAAAACATCGTTATTCCACCAATAAGAACATAGATTAGCCTGTGTGGGTAGTGCGTGCACTGACATGCTTTATTCCCTTCAGATAGATGAATGAACATCTCAGAGGTTTGACTGTTAAACATCTGAATGAAGTCAGTCAGGAGTCATTTTCTGAATTCAGCTCAAAATCACGTCAAAATCAAATAAACTCACGAAGTCTTGAGATGAAACTGATTTCTGAGCAGTTAAAGAAAACACGACACAACACGTTTCACTGTGTTCAGTTCTTCTGAATGCAGCCATTCATGAGAGGATCTGTCCAGAATTCAGAGGGAAAACGATGTTTTCACCGTTCGTGCGCTTTGTTTTGGCATCGAGACGCTGATAATTACAAGAACGCGCGTGGGTGGAGTGTGCGCGTGTGGCTGCGTGTCTGTGCGCGTGTGCGTGACAGAGGGCTGGAGAGAGAGAGAGAGAGAGAGAGAGAGAGAGAGAGGGAGAGAGAGAGAGAGAGGGAGGGAGGGAGGGAGCGGGCTCTGTGAGACCTCGCTCCTGGTCTCGGTATTCGGACGCTTCCAGCGCAGGAACGCTCAAACACTTTTGGGGTTGTTGTCTGCGCGCAGCCCGAGCCTCCAGCCGCCGTGGACCCGGGCCGGGCAGGGATGAGGAGCCTGGCACGCACGGCTCGGCTCTCAGCAGACTTGTTCGATGCCGCTCTGACGCCCTCTCCTCTCCGTCCTCACACCTTGTTTGCAGGCTTCAGCCCTGCCTCGTATTTATCCGCAGGTGCGACCGCATCCAGTCTCAGTGTCTCTGAAGTATGACATCAACGTGGGTGATTGTCTCCTCCACAGACGGAATACCAGGATAGCCTGTAGGAGTTCGTCGCTGCCCTCTGTGAGCATCGGCCGATGGTGTGTTTCTCTCTTTGTTTCTTGCTCTCAAAGCTCGGGATGGCTGTTCAAGCAACAAGCGACCGCGGCGGAGTGCAGCGGCGGCGGCAGCAGCTCCGCGCACTCTCCTCACGGATAACGCGCTGGTGAATCCGCGGCTGAGGTCGGTTTGGATGTGTGTGTGCGTGTGTGTGTGTGTGTCACCTGCGGGATTACAGTAGTCTGGTAACCTAAACCCTGCCTTCCTCCTCTCTGCTGGATCGAGGACAGGAATGAACTCGGCTGTTGGATTCGTGAAACTATCTTAAAAAGTGCCTCGCAGCTCGCAGTGGGTCTACATTTTTCCAGTCGTGGTCTGTGGCAGAGCCGCTTTTGTTTAACTGTTTGTGGGAGAAACCGGATCAGATCATGGGCAGGCAGCCTGACCATGTCCCCCCGCTAAAACCGGGCTTTACATTCCGGGTGTTGTGGATGCTCCAGGCTTTCCTGGACCTGGCCGGCTCCCAGGAGATTTACGCGCCGCACTCGATCCGGGTGGAGGGCGACGTGACGCTGGGGGGGCTCTTCCCCGTCCACGCCAGGGGGGTCCCGGGGATACCGTGCGGGGACATCAAGAAGGAAAACGGCATCCACCGGCTGGAGGCGATGATGTACGCCCTGGACCAGATCAACGGCGACGACGAGCTGTTGCCAAACGTCACCCTGGGCGCCCGCGTCCTGGACACCTGCTCGCGGGACACGTACGCGCTGGAACAGTCACTGACTTTCGTCCAGGCGCTCATCCAGAAAGACACGTCGGACGTGAGGTGCACCAACGGGGAGCCGCCGGTGTTTGTCAAGCCAGAGAAAGTTGTCGGGGTCATCGGAGCGTCGGCCAGCTCGGTGTCCATCATGGTGGCCAACATCCTGCGGCTGTTTCAGGTAGGAGCTGAGAGTGTCCGTCCTCCTGTCCCCTGTCCCTGCGCTCCGAGGACTTATTCACCTGCGTTATCATGAACATCAGCCACATGCTGCTTATGTAACCCCGCATTTCACATGAGCCAGTTTCAGCTGCACACACTCAGTCAGGCCTTTTCTGCTCGTGCTCTCCACCACTTCCCCTCACCCAGATCCAACAGATCCAATTTGCAATAGATTCCTGTACAAACACCCCCCCCCCCCCCGCCTGCGGTGTGAGCTGGTCTGAAGGAAACCCCTCACAGAGGCTGGATCTGCAGGCGTGGTGCAGGTACACTCCAACAAATCATCTCATGGAAGCAACTCTGCTGCTGTCTGTGTGTGTGTGTGTGTGTGTGTGTGTGTGTGTGTGTGTGTGTGTGTGTGTGTGTGTGTGTGTTTCTTGCTCAGCCAGCCTCCTGAGAGCTGTGCACGTATGTAACCTTAATATCAGGAGGACAAAGGAAAGAGGAAGCAGTTCTGCTCGGACTCAGCAGGTTTGTGTGCTCACAGGAGTCTGGAGGTGGTGTTGATCAGAAAATGTTCATGTTGTGTTCAAGAAGCTCAGTGAGAAGCGTTTCGTCAGCGTGTGATGCTGCTGCATGTTGGCCAGGATCAGTACGTTTGTTAAAGATGCTGCTTGTGTTTCTGACTGATGAGCCGGTTTGGAGCTCGTCCCTCGTTTGATGGAACACAGAACAGTTTCAAGGCTCTTTCAGGCTCCTTCACTGTTTTCTCAGTTTTATTTCGTGTTTATTGCATCTGTCCCGTTTTCATGCTCATCACTTACAGTCAGCTGTTATTTAATTGTTGGTTAATTGTACTAAAATATTGTTTATTAATTGAGTTGTGAATACTCATGTTGCATCTTAACTGTACATTTTGTACACTGAGTGACGAGTGTGTGGTGATGTTGGTTGTATTTACTGTGGAAACGAAGTGTTTTTGCCGTCTTGGCCTCTTCATCTTGAACAGGAGATTTTAATGTGAGTGAAAAAGGAAGAAGAAGTGGAATGCAGGCAGTTCACAGTCCTGAAGGGTCCTGTTCTCAGACCTGAAGCAGGTTTCGATCAGATCAGGTTGAAATGGAGCACAGACTAAGAATTAGAGACAATGTGGGAGAGACATGTCCAGAAACAGACACACAGTGAGTGAAGTGGGTGAGAGACATGAAGTGAAGAAGTGGAGAGAGAGAGAGAGAGGAGGGTGGTGCTGAAGAACAGCTCCTCTCAGAAGCTTCATTACGATCTTCATCTCAGTTAAAGACGTCAAACGAGCTTCTCCTTCGCTCTTTGATCCTCTCCTCATTTCTTATCTGAGCTCATTATATTAAAGGTTTCAATCGTAACTGAACACCAAATCTCTTCTGAAGTCATGGATAACATGTTCACTCACTTTCAGCTGGTCTGACTGGACAGTTTTCATCACAAAAGAAGTGATTTTAGCTCTCCTACAGAAAGTCCAGTAACATGTATACTATTGTCAGCTGAGGCGCTAGCTGCCGAGCTAACGCTAAGCTAACATCCTGTGTGGACCTCGTGCAGCTCGCAGGCCGTGTGTCAGCTTCAGGTGTTTTCTCTGAGCCCTCTGGAGTCTTAAAAACATGCTAACGTGGTTTGTTTCAGGCTCCTGCTCCACATCCTTCCCTTCAGGACGTGTTGGTCCGTCCAAACTTTGCTTCAGGTCAAAAACTTTGACGTCCACCAAATGAAATCCAGAAAGTCTCCCTCTGTCTTTCAGCCGCAGCAGATATTTTTCGTTTATTTCTGAGCCACAGCTTAGTAACTTTTGTAAGCTTTTCAAAGCTTTGGCTTTGGGGCCAGGCTAACTCTCACCAGTTGAAAGCTGATTTTGAAAAGAATTTAATGGTCAGGATGTTTTTAATAACAGACTTTGAAAGGCTGCTTCTCACCCAGTTTCTTCTGTCCCACTTTTTCACACACAGCATGAAGACGCTGCCTCGTCTTTGTGCTCGATGACCAATAAAAAACAGGCTGAACTGTGACCTGGGTCAATGAAAATAAACAGAAATTCATTTTATTGTCAGATTACGTGATTATTTAACTCTGAGGTCTTCTCCACAAATGAAAGGCATGAATGGAATGAATTACTACGTCCTCATTAAAGCCCAGTGGACAGTCTGTCTTTATTCGTATGAGTCACACATGTTCCAGGTCTCTGGAGGTTTTGGGTCAGATGTTGAAGAGAAAGCCAGAAGCTGCTTCGATGAGCTGGGAGTGTAATTATTCTCCCCTGTGATACAGAAGTCATCTGTTCCACAGCTGTTTTCACTTCATTACACCCCTGATGTCGCTAAATGGCCCAGTTGGCACCGGAGTCACACCACAAACACATTAAGGCTCTGGTCTCTGGACCGCTGCCCCCGGTGGCTCGGGGGTCAGGTCGGGGTAGGCTGACAGCGAATGAGGGTGTTCCAGTGAAGATGGACGAGAAGCTGTTCTCCTCTGTTTCTCTCCTCATGATCAGACATTCACACTTTGAGTTTTGTGTCCAGAAACAGCAAACGGCATCATCTGGATATCATCACACAGAAAATCCTCCGAGCAAATGAGCTTTGAACGGTGTGAGACCTGACAGTGAGTGAACCTGATGAGAAGCCAGCGAGCGTTGAAAAGTCTCAAATAATGAACTGATCATGTCATCAGTGATCAGTGATCAGTGTGATCAATGTGATCGATGTGATCAATGTGATCGGTGTGATCGTGTGATTGTGTGATCGTTTGTGATCAGTGTGATCAGTTATCGGTGTGATTGTGTGTGATCGTATGTGATCGGTGTGATTGTGTGATCGTTTGTGATCAGTGTGATCAGTTATTGGTGTGATCGTGTGATCAGTGTGATCAGTTATTGGTGTGATCGTGTGATCAGTGTGATCAGTTATCGGTGTGATCAGTGATCGGTGTGTGAACGGTGTGATCAGTGTGATCAGTGATCGGTGTGTGATCGTGTGAGCGGTGTGATCAGTGTGATCAGTTATCGGTGTGATTGTGTGTGATCGTGTGTGATCGGTGTGATTGTGTGATCGTTTGTGATCAGTGTGATCAGTTATCGGTGTGATCAGTGTGATCAGTGTGATCAGTGATCGGTGTGTGATCGTTTGTGATCAGTGTGATCAGTTATTAGTGTGATCGTGTGATCAGTGTGATCAGTGATCGGTGTGTGAACGGTGTGATCAGTGTGATCATGTGATCGGTGCAGAGCTGCAGCTGGAGGCTGAAACGTACGATGTCACGAGGCAGCGAGGCTCCAACCTAAGCAGCCGTGGAGTGCTGTGCTGCGTTCAGGGTGCGTCTGAAACAACACCGTTAGCATCAGCATTTAGAGTAAAAGCAGCTGAAACAAATGAACTGACAGGAAATGAATGAGCAGCTGTCCTGATAACTGACGGATTATTGGCTGATTTCAGCCACTCAGATTTACTGAATATCTCTGGTTTAAAAACGTCACTGTGGGAAAACCTAATGATTGATTTTTAATACCTTCTGACATTTTATTGATGAAAAACAGTTAATTGATTAATGGATGATAAAAATGAACGTTAGCAGCAGTGAAGCAGCTCACCTGTGCTCCTCACCTGCCTCTCAGTGTCGCTCCCTCAGGTTTCCTCCCATCGCGTCGTCGCTCTCTCTCTGTTTGTCTTTCCTTTCTCTCCTCTCGTTCCTTCCAGCTGTGCTTCGTTAGGCCACAGCGCTGCAGACTCAGCACAGGTGCACGTTGACGAGAGGATCGCGGGTCATTAAATTCCCCCTGTCTGCACATTATGGGATGCACTCCCTTTGTTAGCTGTAAATGTGAACGAGCATGAGAGCGAAATGAAAACTGAACTTCTCGCCAACTCTCTTAGAAAAACAGCAGTTCGGCTGCAGGGTCACTGCAGCTTTTCATGAGTGCTGCTGTTGTTTTTAATTGGGGGGTGGGTGTTTCCGCTCGCCTCCCATGTGTGCAGATAATTAGACTGGTAGGTGGGTTTGGTGGGGTATGTTTTGTGTTGTACGTCGGCGGTGCTGCTGGTAATGGCAGTTAATGGCCGGGATGTAAGCTGCAGCCCATTAGCTTCACACACTGTTATGACTGCACCATATGTGACCATATTAATGCTAACAGGAGCTTTCACAAAAACACATGTAGCTCAGGACCGCGTCTTCCACTCAGGGACACGTGACTTGGTCAGATCAGCTGATCTGAACACATCAGGGCACCTGAACGCCACACACTGTTCGGTGCTGCTGAGCTGCTGGTGGACAGATCACAGTTACTCAAACTGGTTTCCAGCTTTTCTTCGTCACGTTTGATGATTTATCCTTCGAGTTATTTTTACGTGTTCCAGTCGCTCAAATGTGGGAGTTTAAAGGGCTGAAAATATCTATAATAATATTACCAATAATGAAATCTATTGTTAGCTTCACCCTTAAAAAGGAAGATGTATTTGGAACCACACATATTCATTATGGATGGAAAAACACTTGATTCACCTTCCTAAGGTATCGTGATGGTCCTGAACCAGGAGATCACATGTCGTCCCGGCCTGTGTGTCCATCTGTATGTGAGGAAATATGATTTTATTTCATCTGAATGAGTCTTGAAAACTCAGTGTGTGAGATTGTAGTTCAGCCTTTTAAATATTCAGTCACACTGAACTGGACAGAAGCTGCTGTGAAACACTGAAAGTCAGTGAAAACAAGCAGTTCACTGAAGGAAAATGACTGTAAATGCTTCTTCTAATGTATCTGTGTTTCTCTGTCTGAGCTGATGAGCCTCTCTCGTCTGTGTGGTAGGACAGAGCTGCACACTGCAGCTGGTATTTGAACACATCTTCATTCCCTCCTCTCTCATTCGGTGCCTCTGATCAGAAACACCTGCAGATTCTCCTGACATGACACCACACTGCCTCTTCATGAGGAGACAATGATTGGATTTACCGTCACTCCTCTGGAGGGTCGGCCCTGAATGAATCACCCGGTGACTCATGCTGAGTTCACTGGCTGTGAGCTGTGCTGGAAGTTACACGTTTACTTTGGCTAAGCCTGAAGTTGCACTCGCAGGAAGTGCGACTGATAAGAATGTAACCGGCGTCTCCGTCCAGAGTTTGTGTCCTAGTAGGTTGAAGTATTTAAAGTGCATGACAAGAAGATTCTCCATTCAGACCAAAACAAATCCTGTTATCCGGCGTGGCCGCTCCTCCAGGCGGGACAGCCACCCCTGTGAGCTCAGCGCCGAGCGGAACGCTCTCTGCTCGGCTCAGGAAACAGCCAATTATACTGTTTAAAGTGCTAAATATCAGACCTGGCTCAACGTTCATGACATAATTCAGTGTGAAATATCCGACTGGTGGGAATATCAACATGAATATTGAGAGTTTAGCCTATTAAAAATGAATCGGTACAAGTTTTGGTGGCTGAGATTTACCTGACAGGCGTAATGGTTTCTGTCACCGTGTCCCGGTGGGAAAGGGGTCCCTGCAGGGTGAATCCCTGCTGCTGCTCGCTGTGTGGAGTTATTGTGGGTTTCCCCTCAGCGCTCCAGCTTCCTCCCTCGGGCCTGTGCAGCATGCCGGGCAGGTGGAGCCGACAATAAAGCCGGGGAGTGAGTTTACTGCCTGTTGCGCTGTGTGAGATTGGCCGATTAAATGTTGATGCCAGCCTGCAGGAGATCCGTGTGAGGCCGTCTCGCTGTGCGATGGATGTGAGAGCAGACGCGTCATCGTCATCTGTGACCTCCATTTACAAACGGTGGAGACTCAGAGTGTCCGATCCAGTCACTTACGAAGGTTACGAAGCGTTCCTGAGCCCGTGTGCATCCTGTAGAGCGGTGACCAGGTGGTGCATCAGGCCACGCCTTCAAACATGTGGTAGCCAATTACAAACAGGCGATAATAAACAGACTCATGAGTTTTGTCCGGGATCAGGAGTTTAGATGACATATCTTCTCAAAGAAGCAAAAAAATCCAAAATGGGCGAAGTATTTTATAGGCGCAAATGGGCGTGGCCTATTTCAGACAAATCGGCAAAATGTAAAACACGTAACTACCGACCACATGGTGGTGCTGTTGGTGCTTTGTTACATGTTAGTCATTTCCAGATGAGACGCCTAATGGACACGTCCATAAAGCAGGAGCACTTCTGTCCTTGTAGTCGTGGAGACTCCTGTTCTAGACTGAACATCGTTCTGATGTTTCAGAAATGTACAAAATAAAGAACAAGCTTGCTGAAACCGCTGAAAGGAGGAGAAGAAGAAGGAAAGGTGTATTTTTAGATCATGACGTCAGTTAGGGAAACCATGAAAAGTGATGCTGCAGACATGAGGAGCAGAAACACGACGTCATCAGTGAACACTGAAAAGCTTTTTTAAGAGTTTTATATACACAGAACTTCTGTAGGAGACAGGTCACAGTGAGACGTAGAGACGCCATTTTGGACTGACGACCAAACATTTGACCCTGACGATCTGAGACGGCTCACACTGTGAGGACGCCTGAAATGACCCACGTGAACTGGGTCCATCCGACACTCTGAAGCGCTTCGTGGGGACGTTCCTTCGAGACAAATCTGCAGAGTCTATTTCACGGCGTCTCTCTGCGCCGCGCTGACTGTGAGGAAAGGCTCTGCCACTTTCTGGGCCTGTACGCTTTATTTTTGGACACCGCACAAACTCATAACTCTTGGACACGCTTTTCTTCTGACCTACATTCATTGAAGTGCCACAACAAGAGTGCCGATTCAGTAAAAGTGCACTTGTGGCTGCAGATGAACCCGCCTTGTGTCTGTCTTTTGTCACCGTGCAGACGCTTCCAGGTTGGAGTGGAGCTGCAGGAAAAAGGTAAAACCGGACTCAGAGGAGCCATCAGTAAAATGTTTGAGGTTGTGGTGCATTTCCAAACAATTTGGGCAGCTGTGATTGGCCAAAAAGCACAGCTGCTGTCATTTCATCGCTGCTCACTCAAAAAAACAGACTTCCATTAACATATATGAAGGAGTTAGTTTCCAGAAGGCTGCAGAGTTCGTCTGTAAGAGGCAACAACCGGCTCTACGACACGTTTCATTATTATTGTTCCACACATCACAATGTGTGAATATTAATATAATGAAGTCACCGCAGGTCTGTGCAGCAGGTCGTACATCATCCAGTGTCACCGGCCAGCTCCTCCTCCATCATAACTGCAGAGGCTGTTTTCAGTCACACTGGAGAAACAGATTAGAAGAACGGAGCTTCTGCAGGGCCTGAAGGGCCCCGACTGCAGGTCCTTAATAATGATTAAAAGGCTTTGAAGACAAAACGTACGTCTCACTCACAAACCTCTGAGATCTTCTGTCCTTCCACTGCAGACAGTCGAGATCTGCAGGAGACGACCTCTGAACTTTAACAGCAACGCATGAAGAGACAGCTGGTGAACACAGAGGAGCTGAAGCAGCTGAAGAACCAGATCAGATCAGACCAGGAGCTGGTGGAGACCAAAAACGAGCGAAAAGAGAGGGAACACTGGACGAGTCGGAGCTGTTCGCTGAAAACAATCTAAAAGCTAGTTTGTCATTTCTCTTCTGTAATTTGTTTTTGTCATCAGTGAACATACGGATGGAACGTTCTACCTGCGCTCAGGTGAGGCTGGCTGAGGCCTCCAGCTCTGATGAATGATGAGAAACTGTTTGCGAACACGTTCATCATCAACTCAAACGGCTTAAGTGAGCCTAAACATATTGATCACTGTCAGTTCATCCGTGCTGTCACTTTAATGTGATTAATGAGCTCGTTAGGAGTCACTGCTGAAACAATGTGATCTAATAACAGCTCGCTCGTTCCTGCTGCTCCTCCATCACATCTCAGACCTCTCTGTGATGATTCTTCCGTTTGATGCTGAAAAGCTCGTAGGATTATTTAAGTGGTGAACTCCTTCCTCCCAGGTTTTTGTCTCCTCGTTTTCTCCCTCCTCTCCTCCCATTTCACTCCTCTCGGCGCCACCTCACAACGCTGCATCTCTCACATTCTATTAATCCAGCACCCAGGAGAGGCCGGTCCCCCTCTCAGCTGCCGCTCTCCTTGTTTTGGGCCGTCTTTGTGTTCTCCTCCGCCTGTCACAGCTGCTCGGGAAGCCTCTTTCTCCTGGCTGTCTCTGCTAAGTATAAAAGAATAGCTGTGGTGGTCTCAGTCAGCCCTCTGAGACGCTCACAGCCACACAGGCCCATCTATTACCAGCAGAAAAAGCTCCTGTGGGTCTGGACTCCATTCAGACTCCTGTCTCCTGTGTTTCTCGCTTCAGATCAAAAGGCCTCGTTTCAGCGTGTTGATGGTGATTTCACATCAGTGCAGGTCTGAGCTCAGATCTGTTTAGCTCAGTGGTTCTGCAGCGTTTTCCATCCTTGGTCTCAAATTGAGAAAATTAATTGACAGAACGCACATTTAATACTTGTTTCTGTCTTTCTTCTTCAAACATATCAGAGATTTGGAGAATTGATTATTTGTACAAAGACGACTTCAGAGTTGTTCTTACTGGAGACGGAGCCTCCGTCCATAACTGGACTTTCTGATCAGAATTCTGACCTGATGATGGCGCGAGAGGAAAAGTCAGAGGTAAGGAAGATAAGATAAGATAAGATAAGATAAGATAAGATAAGATAAGATAAGATAAGACTTTGTTGATCCCACGCCGGGGAAGTTAAGTCGTTAAAGCCAGCAGGTGTTAAGAAAGGGAGCATGAAGGGCTGAAACATCTCACTCAGAGCCCCTGACGTCATCCTCACGGTGGCGCTAGAGGAGAAGTCAGCAGGTCTCCAGAGTCAGTGGCCGCCTCGAGTGTCTGCACAGCATTTTGTGCCAATCCATCAAGTTAATGTTGAGATATTTCAGGGAGAATTTTAAAGGCCGACCTGATGGGGGCACTGGGACCATCATCAAAGTCTTTCCTCTGGGCACCTTGAATATCTGACACGTTTAATGACAATCCATGAAATGCTTGTTGAGATTTTCCTGGACCAGCAGACTGACAGACCGTCCACAGAGTCCTGCTGCCTTCATGCTAAAATTCTAATGAAAGTGGGGATGGCAGGAGAAATGATGTTACCCGAGCTGTTATTCATTACACTTTGGAAGAAGGCGATTCTCTGAAAACTCAAGGGCAGATCTGTTTGCATCTCTCAGGTGTTCATCTGAACACAGTGTCAGACCTGTGGTGAGATCTCAGATGAAGAGCGCTGACACAGACGGGCGTTTCTGCCCGTTACAGATGAACCTGCATCGCTCTGCGTGCCTCCAGGGGCTGCCGTAGTCTGGCACCGTCCTTTTTCTTTGAATACTTCTGAAACGATGGGCGGTCACCCGAATCCAAACGCAGGCCTGCACCAGAGGTCCTGCCTGGAGGAGACACAGACGAAGGAAACACGAGCACACAACACTTAGAAGATACAGTCTGAAGTATTTATCTTGTATTTTTAAGACAGGGGTGGTTCAGACGGTCATGTTCCCCCAGAATGAACTGGAATCCTTCATCTAACACCACCATCAGGTCAGGGCTGGAATTTGTCTAGTTTATTATCACCCAGTTCCTGCAGAACTAATGACATTCAGCTGGACTTTGTATTTGCTGCTAATTATCCAGTGTTAGCATGCTAATGCTAAACTAAGATGAACGTAGAAAACGTTCTAGCTGTTAAACATTAGCATTCAGCAGAAGCACCTTCAGCCTCTCGGAGCTGCTGACGTGGCTGCAGACTCTTTGTGTTGCTGCTGGTGCAGAATGACTTTGGAGAATGTTTGAAGAAAGCGTTCATGAGATCTCTTTGTTCATGTTAACTCTTAGCGTGTGCTGAGCATCTTTCTATCAGGGAAAGATTGCTGTCATGAGAACAAACTACAGCGCAGAGCAGATGATAGAGCATCAGCTGTGTGTCTGTGAAGCTTTTACAGCCGGTGTAAATGCACCTACCCACCTCCCAGCTAATGCCAACACTAAAACATTATTTACTGAAGTGATTAACTTAGATGAGACTGGTGCGACCAGACAAACCCGGCCAGCGAGTCCCAGTAGCAGAATGTACAGTACAACCATCCCTATTCATTCATTCAGGGAGCAGTGGTGACTTTGGGCTGCAGTGATGTGCTGTGAAGCCTCTGAACACCTGAACAGGTGATTCTTTGACACGTGGAGTTAAAACAGCAGCGAGTCTCCTGCCAGCTCACAGCAGTGAAAGCTGCTGTGGTGTTTGTGGAGCATTATGTTTCCAAATGAGTCTCAGTCACAGATAGATGATAGCAGAGAGGTCACAGGAGCCCCACAAGGTCTGATGATGGCCGTCGCCATGAATGCCACTGATGCAAAGCGTCTTGTGCCACTTAATTACAGTTCAGCACGTCTGCTTGATGAAGTCGCATCTCCTCAGCATTTCCATGCATTGACAGTGTGGAGACAAAACACTTTGTTAGAAGAAAAAAACAACATTCAAAGAAAATTCAAAGTATTCTCAGCCTTCCTCATGTATTTGCAGTATCAGTAGTAAAAGTACAGCAGTATTCTCAGCTCCATGTAGTTGTACTGGACCAGCAGACAGCAGTATCTGGTACAGCCTCTCGCCCCTCTGCCTGCGCTCTGTCCTCCTGAAGGATTTCAGGACACGTGGACCAGAGCCAGCCAGATCCCCCTCGGACTTCTGGGTAAAGAAGTTTTTTTGGGGGGAAGCAGGACTGATGTTCTGCCAACTCAGTGAGTCAGGAAGTCAAGGACGGTTCAGAGAGACTCTGCAGCTGCAAAAGTCCAGCCTGTCGCCGCCCGTCTGACCTGCTGCTCGGCTGCTGGAAAACTTCAGGATTTCAGCAGTGAAAGAGCTGACGGTCAGACATCTGGTGGCCCTCTGCTGCTTCGGCTTCCACTGGTTTCATCTCTGAATGTGACTCCGGCCTGTTTTATATCCCTGATGTCAGCAGCGGCGGAGAATAGCAGCGACCTTTGGAATAAATCAGAACAGATAATAATGAGCTGTGGATTTCATGACGACGTGACGGAGCTGTTTTTTCCTTCCCACGCAGCCGAATCTGACCTTCCTGTATGTGTGATACTACCAGCAGCACACAATACGATGTACAGCCTGCAGAATGTTTCCCTCCAACGTCTGAGGAAAGACATCTGTTTTGTGAAGCATGTAAACATGAAGGCGATTTCCCAGCACGCATGAACAGCAACACTCTGTTCTTTAGCTCTGCTGGAACTTGCAGCAGTGCTTCCTCCTCCTCCCACTCTCAATCTGCCTGTTACTTCGCCTTCGCTGTCACTGTTGTCACCACTTCCAAGCGCTGCATCCAGACTGCAGCCTGCATACAAATGTTACATGTTTACAGTCTGTGGCTGCCTCCCCCACCGAAGAAATGAAGGAAATCATTCAAAACAAGCAGCGAGAAGTGCAACAAAGCCACGAAGAGGAGCGGGCGTCTAACAGGTGGCGAGAGACCAGCTCTCACGTCGCTGATATGAAGAGGCGGAAACGACGCAGGCGACCGAGCCCGACATTACTGTAGGCAGACAAAGCAGCCGTGTAATTATTGTGGGTGCATATTGATGCACGATTGCAGCCGAGGAGACAATAAACAGTTCTGAGTGTGGAATTAACCTGTACCAGCACGGTGTTATTATAATCTTTAAATCCAGGTTTATTCTGTAGTGCTTACAGAAAAATTATAGATCTACTCAGCGTTGATTTCCTCTGCTGGTGAAACAAGCCCGAAGCCACGCGAGCCAAAGCGTACCTGTAACGTGTGAGCGGTCGAACAGCAGCCTGTCAGCGTTCACGGTGCAGCGTGTTGAGTTCAGTCATCAAGAATTCAACTGAAACAGAAGAAGAGAAAATCAAACTAGAGTGTAAACATGACGGTCGCCAGCCGCCAAACTGAACTCAGCCTGAAAACCTTTTATTTTTCACTTACAACAATGCATTTTCACTGCAAGTAATAAATGTGAAGTCCCTCCACGGAGATGGAAATTTGACTTCATTAGGTTATGTTTCATTAGGTTTCGTTAGTCTGTTTTTCTGCAGGATTACAGAAAAATTACAGGCTCGATTTTCAGGAAATTCAGTGGCAGGGTGAAGCCCGGGCCAACAAAGAACCCATTACACCGAGGATCAGATCTGAATCACATCCACAAATTATTTTTCACTGTCACACAGAGACAACGCTCTGCTCCCAGTCTGAGGTGTAGCTATGGAGGCGGAAACAAACACGTCCAGAATGTGGACAGAGATATGAAGGGAAACATGTCAAGCGTCACGAGAACAAGCAGTTTTTAGTTTAGTTCATTTCAGTCAAAGCTTTTGATATTTGTGTTGTGTGAGTGTCACAAATGTGTGTTCAGCACGTGAAGTGTTTCAGGTTTAAATGCACATGATAAATGCAAAGATGAGACGATGAGGCTTCGTTCAGGAACAACCGTGTTTGAGTCCTTTTGGAGCTATACGCAGACATGTGGTGGGTGCAGATCTGCATATCATAAAGAGTTGACTGCCGGCTTCAGAGGAGATTCCTCTGTTTTTGTAATCAGTGTTGATTGATCGAGATAGAACTATAAATGACTTGTTTTATGGATGCACTGAGCCTTGAACTACAGCGTCTTCTAAAAGCAAACCGCAGTCCTGAGAGCAAGAGTCGGAACAAATATTCCTGCGGCTGCAGAATAACCATGCATGAAGAAGCAGGGTGGCGTTATGCGTGGAGTAACCTCACGTCAGCGAGCATCATCTACCGGGTCCCAGGCTGGCTGCGACGCCGGAGCTCCACCCGAAAACCTCAGTGAATCACGAGGGAAGCACAGAATGCATAAGTGTCAAATGCAGACGAGCAGCAGTGGGAGTCTGCAGCCATGCTAGCAGCTCAGTGAGGCTGTGCTTTGAGCTACATGCTAACATCAGAAAAACCCTGGAAGTGAGCATCGCATTGGCAGCAGAGGAGAAGTCAGAGGAGATCAAAGCATGAAGAACAATCTTCAGGGGTTCACGTACAAAATATCATGACTACACATAAGAGCTGTTGAGAAACTCCAGTCTGGACCGAAGCAGTGGACCAACCGTCCACAGAGCCGACTGCTGCCTTAGAAAACACTGCGCTGCTCTGAAACACTGGTTAGATATTAAGCCATCAAGCAGCTTCAGTAACCCTGCATGAGAAGAACAGCGAGGTGAAATTATAATGACATCACTGCATAATGAGAGAACAAGACAGAGAAGAAGAGTTGGCTTCAAACACGGATGTACTGACTCATAGAAATAATGAAATCGTTAATTAGACCCTGGAGCCGGGGTTCTGTCCCAGATGATTACTCTGCATATCTGTTGGGACTGAAAAAACAATAGCTTCTGTCGTTCCCTTTTATGCTTTGTTCTTCGTCTCACATTCGCATTCAGCCGCTGTAGTGGTCCAGCCACCCTCGCTGGGTGCTCACTGAATTACTGCTGCACTGCTGGAGAGGAAATGTTTGCAAAAGTCTCAGATATTATTCAGCCCTCAGCCGTCAGAGGGAAGAGGAAGTCTGCAGTCCAGTGGCTGGTGGAGCCTCAGTAGACCGCTTCTACCTCTCTGAAGATGATGATCTGGCATCCAGGGACAAACCCCGCTGTGTTCTTGTCATTCGGGGTGCACACGAGAGCCTGCTGGGCTCACCGGCCAATCACAAACAAGCCAGCATCTCCCCCCGGGCTGGTCCCGGCGGATAAGTCCAGGGCTGAAATTCAGTCCCGGCGCACCGCTGTGTGCATGATGTGGCTCTGAAATGTGAACCTGTATTGATCAGCAGTCACAAAGGAGACTTCAGTCGTGCAGCTCGTAGGAAGAGTTCAGAGGGCTGCTGTGGGTTTATCAGTCGAGGAAGTCAACACGGCAGAAAGCAGTCAGAAGTGGAGCAGCGGTGCACCTTGGGCAAAAGAGCTTCAGTGAATCAGTCGAGCAATCTGAGCAGCACTGACAGCCTGAGAGCTGAATGTTGGCTGCTTTTATTCTCTGGTTTGTGAACCCAGACCCAGAGCACGGCTACAGGCACGGCGGAGGCCGCCTGTCTGTCCGTGGTCAGACGGTCAGTCCGCCGTCTGGTCCAGACTGGAACATGTCAGCATCTACGCGATGGATCTCTCAGAAGGTTCGTACAGACGTTCGTGTTCCTCGGAGGACGAAGCCCACGGCCTTTCCTGCAGCGCGCTTACAGTACAGCGGTACTTTGTGTTTAGAGCTAATAAGCCGGTGAACGTGGTCAATCTCATACCTCGTAAATATCAGCATTGTCATTGTAGAATATTAGTGTGCTAACATTAGCCTTTAGCTAATACAGCCTCACAAAGCCTTCAGCGTGGCTGAAGCTTCACAGACCAAACCTACAGAGTAGTTTCAGAGAGAGATTCCAGCTGCAAACCACATCAGTCCTCTTAGTTCAGTTAACTTCTAAGATATTTTTCGGAAGGAAACCAACGCGAACCCTGAGGTTATTACCCAAACTGTCCATTTTTAAGGCTAAACTAAGACGTGTGAGCATTTAGCTCACAGCCCCACTGTAGGCAGCCTGACAGAGTGTGTGTGTCGGTTGCTTTAAGGGCACGAAAATGGCTCCAGGATTCAGGGATCTTGTCATTTCAACATGTTCAAACTCTATTTTTACCCCCCCCCCCCACACACACACACACACACACACACGCACACAGAAAGACATAAAATCTGAATGTCTCTGGTCTCGTTCCTCTCGGTGCTTCGTGTCTTTGTCTCCCACACAAACACACATCACCAGCCTTTGTCTGCTGTCTCTCTCTCTTTTCAAACAAACACACACTTCACATAACCTCACTTCGCCTCGTCTCTCTTCTTCCGCTCATTAATGTCATAAACTGGGGCGCTGGGACCGCTTGTCAGCCTGTCATCGCCTTTGTCTTCCTCGTTGGTGCCGTAACGAGGATCCCCCTGCAGAGGGAAGCTGCCAGAAATCGTTACAGCCTTCTGATCGCTCGGCTCAATTCTCCAAGTATTAACCGCCGATGCGCGACGACAGCCGGATCACTTTCCGCCGTAAACACATGTGTACATACGCACTCAGACTGTGATCAATACGACGGCGGCGTCCCTGTGGACCGCCTCCGTTCTCACTCTGACATTCATCAAGCTCAAGTGGAAACCATTCATTTGTTCCAACATTAACTGAGAAGGAGAGGAAGTGAGCGAACGCTGCGTCCAGCAGCGTGAAGGCCACGTGTCGTGACAGGCTGACAGCACGCCATGCGGGAAGATTATCACCGCCATCTTTATTCTGCTGACCAAAGGTCGCTTCCTGCAGAGGTTCACTTCATAAATCACACGTCCTGTTGTCGGCTGAGAGGCCGCTTATTGTTTTCACTGGAATGAATGAACTCTGGTCTCGTTCTCTGATGGAGGTCAACAGCAGGTGGAGCTGATTCTCCAGTCGGCCCCATTAAACCACCACAGAAGAAGAGAGGACGCCATTGAAAGAGCCGCAGCCAAAGGTCAAATCACAAAAACATGATGGAAATCTGACATTTCTGTTAGTTTCATGTGATCATGTGAGGAAGGTCACAGCCTCCTCATCCTCCGATGTGACGTCTGAGTCACATGATTCATGACGTCGCCGTTTCTTCAGTTTTAACTACAATTTATTTGACAAATTTTCAGTGTTTCCGCTCTCAAGCAGGAAGCGCTGAGAGGAGCAGGTGGACGGAGACGCTCTGCTCACTTTTCTTCTCGTTGGTCCTGTCGGCTGAAAGGTTCCAGACTCTGTTCCAGAGAGACAAAGACCTCTTTGACAGTCCGTCCACAGACTAAAACTGTAATCCAGCTTTAGTCTCAGTCTAAAGTCTCGTGAAAGGAAATGTTTTCGCCTCTGATGCAGACGACGAGCGCCGGTCCGATCTCGTCCGCTGCTGAGCGCCGTGACGTCGCTCTGACATCACTGCTCGTGTCATAGTTTGCAGAGTACCTGCAGATGTTCACAGGTGTGTATTTATACTGCGCTGAAGTGAATGAACCCTGCTGAATGTTCTCTGGACTGTCTCTAATCTGAGCCAGCTTGTTGGAGGATGATTTACAGGATGAAACTGTTTCAGCTTCTGGACTTTTGAATCATTTGAACAGTTACTGGAAAGAAAACATGAGACGTTTGGAGGACGAACGTCTCCGTGGAGGACCTGAAACAGCTCAGAGACTCAACAACGGAGATTTTATACAAGAGGTCAAAAACTGTTTCATCTTCAGGAACTTGTTGATGATCTTTTCTGTGTAAATAAATGTGGAGAAGAAAAAAGTAAATGTCTGAAAGTGGAGTCGAGGATAAAAACCACCTTATACTTCAGTGCAGTATTTTCCATCACTGGCGCACGCGCGCGCACACACACACACACACACACACACACACACACACACACACACTTGAACAGAGCCATTAGATTAATGAAACCTGAACACACAAATCCCATCTGATCGCTTCTTTTTTAATAGATTTCAGAAGCAGCAGGTTTGCCTTCAGTCGGATAGACGCTCATGTTCAGCCTTCTCTTTCACCCCAAACCTGCCCGGATGACCTCAGAGCGTGCACAGAACACAACCACCACGCAGAACCCGTCACAGCCGTGATCCGCTCGACTTGACCCAAATCGAATTAACCTGAGGGAAAGTGTTTTGATTATAAACTCATTAAATCGGAATTTAATAAGCTAAGTGTAATCACTTTGTTTGACGTAGATTTTCTTCCAGTGGAGCTCAGGCTGAACGAGGGCCCAGCTGAGCTCCGCACGCGCGCTTTGATCAGCGGACAAACGCGACCGGAAGAGAACAACGTGCTGCTAATTAAACATGGAGGAGTCACACCGGGCCTCGCGCTCTGCTGCTCAATTCAAGCTTCATTTGCTGCCGGTTAACACCAGCCATGCGCGCGCCGGTGTGTGCGTGAGAGCGCGTGTTCGTACGTCCGGCTGCGAGTTTCCACATGCGCGCACACAAACACACAAAGACACTTAGGGAAATGAGGAGGGAAGAGGAGCAGCGGAGCGCGAGGAAGGGACTGTATAAACATGAGAGGGGGAGTAAAAGAGGGGGAGAGGAAGAGGGGAGGAGAAAGTGACTGTATAAACATGAGGGGGGGAGTAAAAGAGGGGGAGAGAAAGAGGGAGAGGGGAGGAGAAAGTGACTGTATAAACATGAGGGGGGGAGTAAAAGAGGGGGAGAGGAAGAGGGAAGGAGAAAGTGACTGTATAAACATGGGGGGGGAGTAAAAGAGGGGGAGAGGAAGAGGGAGAGGGGAGGAGAAAGTGACTGTATAAACATGAGGGGGGGAGTAAAAGAGGGGGAGAGAAAGAGGGAGAGGGGAGAGGGGAGGAGAAAGTGACTGTATAAACATGAGGGGGGGAGTAAAAGAGGGGGAGAGAAAGAGGGAGAGGGGAGAGGGGAGGAGAAAGTGACTGTATAAACATGAGGGGGGGTGACTATAAATATGAGACGGGGGAGAGAAAGTGACTGTATAAATGTGAGACAGGGTGGGGGGGTGACTATAAGAGAAAGAAAAAGGGGGGGGGGGGAGAAAGCAACTGCATAAACATGAGATGTGGGGGGGGGTAGAGGGGGGAGAGGTTCATTGGTGGAATTAGAGAAAAGAGCTGGTGCTCGTTAGAAACCACTTTGTTTTGGTTGAACTCTCTTTTAGCTAAACTTGACTTAAATCCACCTGCTGATCATGAACGTCAGCACTGACTGATGCATCAGGACGTCAGTGTGTTTGTTTGTTTGTGTTTGTTTGTGTGTGTTTGTGTTTGTTTGTGTGTTTGTGTGAGCAGCCGACATTAATCTGCCTCTAATCCGTCTCTTAATCTGGTGTCACTGGTTGGACGAGTCCCCGTCTCATCACACTAATCATGCTCTGAATCGATCGATCAGCTCGTCGGGCTCTTCGCTCTGTTCATGCTTTAAGTCATTTTAATGAAGCGTCAGTGTTTCACACAGTTTGTCCTGTAAAAACCAAACACACACACACACACACACACACACACACACACACAGAAGAGGAGTTCATGAAAGGATGAAGAATAAAGCAGATCCAGGTGCAGTTTAGCGGCTGTCAGTCAGACTGTGTCATCCTATGAGAGGACGCTCTGTGGACGAACACTCTGACAGCGAGTCAGCCAATCGTGTGGCTGCTGCGGTCATGTGACCTCGTACCTGCCGCTCAGGTTCAGCTCCGCTCTGCCCCTCAGCAGCTTCTCTCTGAAGAGTTAAATCAGACCATCAGCTCTCGTCTCCTCCGTTATTAACGGCCTGTATGTACTTTAAATATTATTACTGAAGCCTTCCAGGTATTTGTACTTTAAATCAAGCTTTCTTTTCGATGACAGACATCATTTCAAAAGGCTTTACGTCTCGCAGAAGAAAGTCTTTAGTCTGAAGGTCGACTGTCAGAGTCTCGCTGCATTAACCGTCCAGTCTGTAAAAGTGCTTCTTTCAGCCGAGGACATCCAGTCAATGACCTGCACATCGCTTCCTTTGTATTAACACAGGTGTGACATTTTCCGAGGGTAGATGTCTCATTTTGGAACAAAGGCTTTGTGGGTGGAGCTGTCAGGGCCTCCGCAGAGACCGCTGCGCTCCTCATTACTGCAGGAGTTTAAAAGTCGCCTCTAATGGTGTGATCACAGAGAGGAGTGGAGTCACGGAGGAGTCAGCGGCTCAGAAACACGTCTGCACGTCCAGCTCCTCTCCAGTTCACATCCTCGCCTTCTGTCAGCCAATGAAAACAGTCCTTTCATGGGGTCAGGTGCGTTCGTAACACGTGGAGTACACAGTGTTAATAAGAAGGCTGCTCGCTCTTCACGACCATCAGGGCCACGATAAGTTTGTCTTTGACGGCTCTGACCGGTTTCCCTGACAGACACATGATGAACGGCGCTCGTCCGGCGTGTGCAGTGTTTCCATGTTAAATATTAATGTCGCGCAGCGTGCCGCGTGTTGCAGAGTGCTGCTCGTGTCTGCCGCGCTGCTCACGCCCTGCTGCTGCGTGAACTTCCCTTCAGGGACAATTAAGTTTGAACTTGAACTTACCTTGTTGTTTTTTCATTAAGGCTGTCGGCTGAGCGGCAGGTGGCCTTGTTTAGGCGTGAGCGCTAACACCGTGATGGGAGACCCAGCAGGAGGTCTGTGTCTGTGATACAGTCCGCCTCGAGCCCAGAGAGTGACCGCAGCCTGGACGAGTGAATAAAGATCAGCTTCTCTTCATCATTACAAACGTCTTCTTCAGTCCAGCTGTCGGCTGTATCTGCAGATCTCACCGTCCGCCTCCATCATCCTGGTCCTCAGGTGCTTCACTTTACCACAGACGGTGAACTAACCACAGTACAGTACAGAGTACTATCATAAGTAGTGTTTAGTACTTCATTAAATGTACTTAGTGACTTTCCACTACTGCGTTTAATGTAGTGGATCGATCAGAGAGAGCCGATCAATCAGCGAGCTAATCAGTCGATCAGTCCGTCAGTTGCTGCCTTCGACTCTGTGAATCTCATCAGCTGACCGGTCTGTCACTGCACATCAGGAGGAGGAGGAAGGGGGTGGCTGCACACACACACACACACACACACACACACACACACTCACAAACAGTCTTCTTCCTAAAATTCATTGATTTACATGATGGAACGTTTGTTTTGTCCTCATAAGGACGGTGAGTCCCCACAATGTGACAGATTTATGTCCCCACAACATGAGTAATACACACACACACACACACACACACACACGTCCTCTGAGCCCACAGATACATTTATTTTGAATGGTCCTTATCTTGGCTCTTGAACCAGCAGCGTTATCATCTGAACTCCTAAAATTGTCAGTAATCACTCTGTTTACAGATGAGTATCTGTGTGTGTGTGTGTGTGTGTGTGTGTGTGTGTGTGCGTGTGTGTGCGTGCTTCTCGCTCAGTCATTCATATATTTGGCTAAATGTAAGTAAATAAATGACGAGCAGGTCTCCGGCTGCAGCCCACAGCTCGCCGTCTTTCTCATGAAAAGCGCCGTAGAACGTGTGTCATGTGACCCACAGCGCAGATTAACCAACAGCAATGATTAATCCACTTATGGACTTGCTGTCAGACTCTGGTGAACTCCCAACGATCGATGCCGCTCATGTTTTCCGTCGGGCTGCTGAGGGGCGGAGGGTCAGCCATGACAGTCACACACCTGGCTGCTCAGTCGTCACCTGACACATGAACTGCTCACCTGAAAACAGTTTCAGATCCAGATGAGGTTCACACTCGAGTTGCATATCTGAGTCTCTTTGTTTGCTGGGCCACATGTGAACAGGGTCGGTCCTCCTCCCGTCCAGCAGGAGGTGCTGATGAACCTGAAGCTGTTTCCTGAAGCTCAGAGCTCCACCTTGTTCTCCGGCAGCTTCTGCTTCAAAGCGCTCTCTCTCAAAGTGTCAGAGCCTCCTGAGGTCACAGCTCCTGTTGTTCTTTCACACGTGGATCTTTGATTGATTTTCTCCTGCAGCTGCTCACGGTTGACGGCTGCCAGTCGCTGTGGCCTCAGCAGACGTCTGCTTGATGAATTTTAAAGGCTGGTGGAACTCGGGGTTTCTGTCGGACACCTGGACGTACGTGGAGCGGCTCTTCGAACGGGGACATCATGTCTTCTCTGCTGCTTCGGTGTTTCCTTTCACAATGTTTGCTGCACTAATGAGGCTGCCAAAATCACATTTTCAGCTCAGGAGGTTGCAAATGAAATCCAGAAAACAAAGTTAGTAAATCAGCAGAGGTATTTCAGGCCTCGGCCATGACTCAGATTGCTCAGGAGATCAACAGACGACTGAAGGTGAGGTCCTGTAGACCAGACTGATGCAGGCAGTTTTTCAGGATCTTAAAACGGCGTCGTTGAACCATGATTGAGAGTTTAGCTGGAGTCCCACAGGGTCCTGTTCTCGGCCCACTTCTCTTCAGAGTCCAGCCTTGGAGCAGCTCTTCAGGTGTGTGTGGACGATGTGCTCATTATGAATCCGGTAGAACTGTTTCATCAGAGCGTAAAACGAATCGACTTGATCATGAAACAGTTTTTAATTAATCGGCAGAGGTGCGGAGTGATCTGATGTTTGTGTCAGATCACGTTAGTCGCCGAGTTTCATCGTCATTTCATCATTGTGCTGCTTTAGATGTACTTTCTTGTTGACTTGAGGCTCATCTTAAGACTTTATAAACTAGCTTCTACCTGATGTTTGCATCTGATGTGAAGGACTGGAGTCCTGCTGCTGGACTGGTGTCCTGCTGCTGGACTGGAGTCCTGCTGCTGGACTGGTGTCCTGCTGCTGGACGGCCAGCTGCAGTCTTCCCTGCATTATTAACAGAGCCAATCGAAAGCAGCTCTCTTAATTTGGATGAGAGACTGTAATTTCTCCCAGAGGAGTGAAATTAACCAACACCTCCAACTGTACAAGAACTTTTTCATCCAGCGCTTCTCTCGGCCTGATACTGAGCAGATAAACACCAGGGAGGGCTGCTGTTTGAGGCTCGCAATACAGGAGTGACAGGAGGATCCCCAGAATTGGAAATGAAGATAATGGAATAAGTCTCCAAACTCAGCGTCCTCCATCGATGTGGCGCCCAGCTGTTAAGCATCCGCTCAGTGGTGAAGGCTCTGCACAGCGTCCTGTCCTGACAAGGTTTTACAGGCTTTATTTGATTTTTCACGAGCCCTGTTGGCCCATTTTTATGAATTTCACAATCTGGCAGATGACTTGATTTATCTTGAGCTTTGTCCAAAGCTTGTGAGGAGTGCTCTGGACCAGTGGCTCAGCCCAGTAATGTCATAACGAGGCCCGGAGCTGGACTCTTAGTCATTTTGTCAGGGAGCCAGCGTCACTGCCCACTGACACACGACACTTCCTAACTGCTTCCATTACGTGACTGCTGAGTATATTGTCCTCTGTCACTTTGTCACTGTGCTAACTCGAGCCCCTCACTGGTTATTCTAGTTCATGCAGTTCTTTCATAGATCTGCTGCTCTGCTTCTGTTTCTCAGGCCTCTGTGGCTGACTCGTTAATGATAGAAGGCCTATTGCATGCTAACCTGCTAACAAAAGCCATTCCAGTGTACGGCATCCTGTCATCATTCACAGAGAAGTGAGTCAACAAGTATGATAGTGGAACGTTTGAGTGTTTGTGTTCATGATCTGCAGCAGAAGAGCAGTAAAATGCGAAGAGGAGGGAGCTGATAACATCTTGTTATTGGTACAGTTCTGCATGAGAAACTAATTAAACAGCACTGAAAACATGCCGACGTGTGAAAGTCTGCTTGAAAATGTGCTGAAGAGGCTGGTTGTTTAAGCTCAGCCTGACGTGCAGAACATCGACTCATTGTGCAGAAACAAGCCCGTCTGCTCATATACAGTGAGCCAATTAAACGCGCCGTGATACCCACAATTATGCATGTCCTCGCTTAGCCATGCTGTTAGTACAAATGAAGCGTTGTCTGATTAAAAGTTGCAGCGCTGTCTTCTCTGATGAGTGTGTGCAACTGGGTCAGAGAGGCTGCGAGAGAAGCAGAGGATGATGGGAGCGCGGCAGAGATTGATAAAGATGGAGGGAAAGAGAACGGCAGAGCGAGAGAAGCTTTAGAAAGCCGAGGGAAGCGGCGCGATCGGCGAGCGTTGGTTCGCCGCAGCTCGAGTCAGACGCGGCTCCTGTTTGTGCTGAGCAGCTCGTGAAGAGCTGGATTTGGCGGCGGTGTGTTTCCCAGTGTGTTCAACTGCAACTGTGTGTGTTTGTGAATTCAGCATCTGTTGTTTTTAGACTGCTAGCCTCAGGACGCGGGCCTGCATACTAATAATACTGCTAATAATGACGGCGAGCAAGCAAACAGAGATGGCAGAGGAGAGGAGGGCGGGCAAAGAAGAGGAGAGTAAACAGAGGAGAAACAAGCAGGGCAGGATTAAGGAGGGAGAGAAGGAGCGAGTGCTCGAAGGAGAGAAAGAAAGAGACGACACTTGCTATCACTGAAGTAACTCTAATGATGACGAGAACGAACGCAGACTCTAATGCTGTGTTCTCCTCGACGTTCTGTCTCCGCCACTTTCCCTCTGAATGTGCATTAATGCGCTCAGTGATATTTGTGGCTGCGCAGCGACGAGCAAAGTGTGAACTTTGAGAAGCGGCGAGGCGGCTGCGGAGCGACGCCTCTGTCAGTCAGGAGGACGGGTAGAGCTGCGAATCAGAGGGAAGCTCAGCGTGCACTCGCACCGCAAGCATCTCCAGCTGTGCTGCAGTTAGGCTGCGCCACGACGGCAGCTCACTTTTAGGGTAATGACGATTATCATCTGCATAATTTAGAGGGTGCGGAGTATGTGTTTAGCCTCGTTCAGCAGAGCAGAAGTAACAGCAGGAGGAGGAGCAGCGAGGAGGAGGAAGAGCGTCAAAGTGCTCCTCATATGAGGGCTTTTTGAAGACACGTTTGTTATTGGACATAATGTCTGTTTCCAGATGTTTGGAGGAACTGCAGCTGTGAAAGAGGCTGCATGAAGTTTAAAGCCACTGAACTGACCTCAGGTCTGCTGCAGGCCGCAGGCTGCTTTACCACTGCTAGCATAACACACCTGAACGTCTCGCTCAGCTGTCAGCCGTCAGGTTGCATTGTGGGTAATCAGGTTTTGACAAGACAGTGTTGATTTTTGTCCTTTTTTAAAACTGTCCATCACGAATCGAACAATGTTCTAATAATAACGTCAGTGTTCCAGTGTCCGCTCAGTCCAGTCAACAATAAAGAGGTCTGTCCTCTGTCCTCCGTCCTTGATCCTCAGAGGAGACACAAGTGAGCGGACACGTCCTCTGTGATGGCGGACCGGATCGATTCCGGGCTCAAACGAGCAGCGAGGAGGCGTTTAGCTGCAGAACGTTCGACGTGAAGACGATGTTTTCCTCCAGCTTTGATTCCGTCCGTTAACTCGAGTGAGACGCCGCTGTCTCTTACAGACAAACTGTCCACACGTAAGACAGGAAGGAGAGAAAGAGGAGGGCAACAACGGGAGAGGAGGAATGAGGAAAGCAAAGAACAAAGAGGAGAGGGAGGAAGAAGTCATCTGAACGTACTGAAACTCATCGTGGAGGCAGAATTACCCGCTCGTGGAATGCAGCCCCGCTGCTTTTATTATGCCATCAATTTAGTGTGTCAGTGCCTCCACAGCCCACTTCCTGCCCGCCGCGTCCCCGCTCGCTCCTCTCCTCCCGCTCCTCCCGCTCCTCCCGCTCCTCCCTCTCCTCCCTCTCCTCCCTCATCCTCTCCTCCCACTCCTCCCTCTCCTCCCTCTCCTCCCTCTCCTCCCTCATCCTCTCCTCCCTCATCCTCTCCTCCCGCTCCTCCCTCTCCTCCCTCATCCTCTCCTCCCTCATCCTCTCCTCCCTCATCCTCACCCTCCCTCTCCTCCCTCACCCCCCCACGCAATATTATCTTATTCCCTCTCTTCTTTTATTTATATATTTTCCCAGTATTAAAGTGATTTATCTTCTGTGTTACATTTCTACTGTTGCAAATTAATTATAGATCACAGGCGTCATCACATGGCTGTGTGCCATGGAGACGGCCAACACGCGTGTGTGTGTGTGTGTGTGTGTGTGTGTGTGTGTGTGTGTGTGTGTGTGTGTGTATGTGTGTGTGTGTGTGTGTGTGTGTGTGTGTGTGTGCGTGTGTGCGTGTGTGTGTGTGTTTTCTATCATTGTCACTTAGTTCTCTGCAGTGGAATCATCCAGAAAATCAGGTACACCAAGAACAAGTCTGTCATGTCAGCGGAGCAGCTCAGAGTCAAACATAGAAGAACGACCTGCCGCCGAGTTCACCTGAGCACACAACGAGCTCGTCTCCAGGCCCTGAGCACAGATCTGATCTCTTCATGGCTGTCGAACATTTTAAGATTAGATTTAGCCTCTTTTGCAGTCATGATGAGGTAGTCTGTGTTCGTCTGTACATATCTGTTCCTTTCTGTGCATACATCCACTGTCGGACTGTTGATTTATGCAGAATATGAAATCGGTCGAATCGGTGCTGCCGAGTGAAACAGTCTTATTGTGGTCGAGAGGTTGTGTGGGTCCTGTGCGCCGGCCGGGTCACGTCCAGGTCACACAGGCTTTACATTTATTGATTCAAACATGTCTTATGAGGCACAGTTTCCCTTTTCTATTAAAAATTCATGACGGATGCAAACTCGTCGAGTCGAGTCGGTGGCCCTTGTGGTTACAGCAGGTGAGGTTTAGATCCAGACAAACTCAGGTTTAATAAAGAAGTCCAACTACACTCAGAGACTAACAACTAAGAATGATAATAGTAATAATAACGTTTATTTATATGGCACTTTTCTTAATGCTCCAAATGAAATAAAAATCAAAGCAGCTAAAATGATAAAAAGACAAAGAACATGAGCACAGAGGAAGTAAAGACAATAAATGAAGTGAAAAAGATCAAATGAACAGAAATAAATGAAACTCATCAAACATTTCCAAAAGCTTTCACAAAAAGGAGAGTTTAAAGAAGCCAGAGACTAAGACTAAAGCCAGATCAGCCCTCCTCTCACACCTGTAACCAACAGCAGCGAAGACACTGTTTCCTGTGGCTGCTTCACAATAAAAGTCCCCCTGTGTTTGTCCAGTTCGAGTCTTTTAATGTGAAGCAGCAGCACGGTCAGGAAATGTTGTGTCGGCTTCATCAGTGACTTGATCCAGAAACTCTGCTGGAGGAAGGTGAACATTAAAGAGCGAGGCTCATGTCAAATTAAACAGGATTAAAGGCTCCAGCACGGCGATGGCGGACTCCGCCACTACCAGTAAACACTGCTGTACAGAGAGGTAAGAACACAAATGAGCTGAATTCAGAGCAGAAATATTCCTGTCATGGAGTCTAAAGACTGAGACCTCCTTCCTGAATCAAACATCGAGCCTAAACAGCGTCGCGGTCGTCCATGTGAAATCAGACATTAGTCACGAGGTTCGAGTCCTCACGCTCTCAAACAGGTCAATACCGGTGCCACAAAGCAGGGTCTCATGGCTGCTCAGACAAATCGTCCTGTTCACTAATGTGGCAGGAAGTGGCGAGCTGAGCGGCGCGTACCCAGCCTGGCATGAAGGAGGTAATTATCCTGACGTCTCATTGCCTCTGAATTTATGCTGGTGTAACGTCTCGAACATGCTGAAGCTCAGAGACCGGACCCTCTTCACAGTGCCTTGAAATGACACCTGGAGCCGCTTCACTGTTGTCTCAGCGTTCCTCTCTCTCACTGGTTTGTGTCACTTCAGGTCTACCTGTAATGATTTCTGCTCGGCTCACCTGCACTTGATGAATGTGCTCTTTGTAACGCCGTGTGCGTGCACACTAAACGACTAAAATGTAAATGCGATTGCACTCACACACGCAGAGAGAACAATTGGCCCCATGGTTTGCATAAAACGCCTCCATTTGCGGAGCCAACGACACCCTCGGTGTTAGCAATTGCAGGAATAATGTTCAGGGGCAATTCCACATGTCAGTCAGCTGACTTTACTGTTTCTCTTTATTTCTACGCTGTAAAGCTGCGTGAGGGTGGAGAGGCTGAGAGGAACTGATCTGGAATCAGAGGTCGCGGGTTTGAGCCTCACGTCATTACACACGTGTCCTACAGGTAAACGTGTGTCAGCTTCACAAACGTTGTTCTGAACTCTGCTGTTTTCACGTCACACAGACAAAGATTTGGTAACCAGTCCGTCAGATTCATCATGACTCTGACAGAAACGTCTCCGCTGCCGCAGTCAGGATTTAAGAAACGCTCGTCTGAGTCACTTTCAGTCATGATCCCGCTCTCAGTAATGAGCAGTCTGCCTCTCAGCCTCCATCGCTGGAGGAGGTTGAATGTGGCCTGAGAAGAAAAGTGCAGAATGAAAGTGGGATTATAAAAACGACGGCTGCTGTTTGACACACAGCTCATTCAGGAGAGTTTTAATACATTCAGCCTTTCACAGCATGAACTGCACAGCCTGCTGTTTGACCAGCACGTCCTCACTGAGGATGACCGAACGCGTCTGAAACACCACAGACGTGACCGACGACAGCTCGCCACCGTCAACGCTGTGAAACGTTCAGGCGGCTCGTTAAGTTCAGGAAAGATCGCCATCAGCACGTGACCGTGACGTCACTGTCGGCTGTCTGCAGCTCAGAATAAGTCCAAAGGTTTGGTTGCAGGTCTCCTTCTGAAAGTCCTGCGTTTGCTTGATTCCATCCGCTCCGTCAGCTGACTTCGTCTTTTCATGCCGTCATAATGACTCTATCACCCCGCGATAAACGTAAATATGGCCGTCACAACCTGCTCGCACAGACGACCTTTCTACAGACGCTCCTGGTCTGTAGCTTCACACTGAACTGCTCTCACACAGCGAGGCCTCGGATCTGTCGTTCATCCGTCACTGCGTCCCCGTGTCTCCATGTCAGGACAGAGATCTCTGCTGAAAAGACTTAAACCGCAGCGACGGACGGTGAAGGCCGAGCGTTCACTCGGTGAGTCTGAGCTCTGAGCGTCTGCAGACTCTCTGCCGGTCACCACCGACTGCTTTGATGTTGTCTCTTGTGTTTGCTGCTTTCTGGTAACGTTCCAGCAGCGTTGAGCCTCTTCTGGCATCTCGTGTGGAGTTTGAAGAGTGTGTAGACACGGTTGAGTTGTGTCTGTCCGTGTGTTTAGCAGGTCCTAACTCCACTCTGAGTTCACCGACATGCTGTTTAAACTGTAGTTATGTGTGAGCCTCAACCTGTAAGTTTGACTTAGCAGCTTAGCAGGAAGTTTGTCGAATTTGGATTTCTGGGGATTTGGTGCATTAGCAGTTGACTGTGATGGCTGCCTGTATTCAGAGAGATGACAGTGAGCAGCAGGGAGGAACCACAGAGGATCAGGGACTCTGGATGTTCATCAGATGGTTTCAGAAGCACTTTGGACGGCAGGTAGCCGAGCGTTCGTACTGCCCTCAGAGTTTAATATTCTCCTCGTTGCTCTCAGCAGACCTCCACCTTAAACGCTGTATGAAAGAAATGACATGAATAAACATGTTGCCTTTGTCAGGCACTTCACCTGAACCTCTCACTCAGGTGGGACACATAATAGCAAAATTTTGTTGTAGACAGTTTGGCAGAAAATGAGCGCTGGCACTGAGTATGGGAGCTCAATTATGCAGCGCTGCGCCTGAAACTGAAAGGATTCTGTCATGCTGTCAGGCCCAGTTTGACATCGCCGCCTACATCTGCGTGGACCACTTCAGAAGTACCTGCGAGCCTGAAAGGATAGTAATTTGCACAGGGGATTCATCGGGACATAAAACCGTCTCTGTTGTTTTGTTAGGCTTTGAACAAAAGCATGTTTGGTGTCAGAAATAAATATTCCTTTCTGATGTATTGAATCCACTCCGTGTGGTCCTCCGGGAGTTTTACTTTGTCTGTTACTTAAAGCTGCACCCGTCAGGGTTTTTGTGGAGTTCCTCTCCTCTCGTCTCCTTCTTCAGGTCTTCCCTCTCCTTCCCTGTAACTACCACGCAAACACGTATCTCCGGTTGAAAGGACGTGTTTTTGTTGACAGCAGGGAAGCTGCAGCAAAGCCGTAATTTGCCGACACGTCTGATGACTTTTTTTGGGCAGATGACAATTAAGTAATGGCGTGTCAGCAGCCTACCCTGCTATCAGTGTCTCTTTCTTGTCATAGTTGTCCAGCTGGAGAGCGTGACACAGTGAAAGGGAGCAGAGGAGAAAATGAAGGGGTTGTCTGCAGGAGGAGGAGGAGGAGGAGGAGGAGATGACAGAAAGTGTGAGAGGAGAGGAGATTTTTTTCTCCTATGTGTCGCTCACAAGAACTTCAGCTACATACAAAAATACATATTAGACAGACTAACAGTCTGCAGTCATGCTAACAGGTTCAGAGCTAAATGCTAGCATGCTAGCAATGCTGATGTTTACCACCTTAGTTTAGCTTGTTAGCAGGCTAACATTAGCCAGTTAGCAGTGAATGTCATTATTTCTGCAGGTGTTTGGTCATAAACCAAAGAGCGGGACTCCTTCAAAGGTAGACCTGATGGTGGCGCTGGAGGAAAAGTCAGAGGATCAATGACGCTATTAGGTAAACCTGAGAGGAACATGAAGGTCTGAGCCACCCGTCCAATAGTTCTTCAGATATTTCGGTCTGGATCGAAGAGACCACAGACAGACGTGACTTTTAATTTGGGATATTTTGGCTCTTTAAAGGTCAGAGGTCAGCCAAAATAAAGAACATCAATATGACAGAAAGGAGGAAATGAGAGCAAAGTGGGAGAGCAGGTCAGGACTGATCAGGAGAGGAGGAGGTGGGAAGACAAAGATGGAGGAGCGACGGGGGAGAGGAGGAGAGGGCGAGGAAGCAGAGCAGCGAGGCAGACATGTTGACTGCTTATTAGAGCTGGAGGTGTTAGTCTCCGAGCCGCACTGGATCAGACATCCTCTGACACATCATATTTCCTCACCTTTTAATTGGACTGTCACGCCTCGGACCGTCCGCCCTCGGGCGGGGGGGCCGTGACGTGCCCCCGCTGGACCGCTGCCCGGCTGCGTTATCTCACTCCATCCCCACAGTCTCACTCAGAAATCAACACAGGCAAATATAGAAGTAACACATTTCACATCTGCTTCTTGCCATGAAGTAGACCCCCCCCCCCCCCCCCCCCCGCTAATGAGATATCCAGGTGACATCTGCAGCTTAACATTTGTTCCTCTTTAACACGGCTTCCTTCTTTAAACGAGCTGAATAACAATGTGAAGCTGTTACGCTGTGAGAGGATGAGTGTGAAGTCTGACCAGCTTTAGTCCAATCGTCGAGCTTCATCGGCCCACACTTAAAGATGGCTGCAGACACCACTTAAAACTCTGTTTGGATGATGTTTGTGTGGTGTTTCGCTGCGTTCCTGTCGTGACCTCTGCGACCTCTCGCTCTCTGAATATGGAAATATTCTTCATCTCTGAAGCTGAACTGCTGGACTGCAGGTGCGTCCAGGTGAGCGCTTCATCCTGAGCAGCGACGCTCAAACATCAGTCCAGTGAGGAGCTTTTGAAGCGAAGGTCAGCGATCGATCGATCAGGAAACCCTGACGAAGGCTAGAGAGCTGCGAGACCACGGCAGAGACTGAAAGTGAAGACCAGGACGTTGTCGAGGGTCCTCCATCAGAGGGTGGGGGCTCTGCCTCCTCGACTCCTTTAGCTTCAGAGCTTCTGTTTGAGGCTGTTCAGAAGCTCCACGCTGACCACGTCCTCTGTTTCTGCCTCTTGGTTTAGGACGCTGCAGGGACACATGCAGGCTGCTGAAGACAAACAGTCTGAGCTGCTGCCTGGAGGCTTTTTAGAGATATAGAAGTTCTTCTCAGGGTTTGAGGTCCATCCTGTGCTGCTGCTGAAAGAGGAAACAAGCTGCTGGCACGGAGAGGAGGCGACGTCTCGATTTAACTGGACATTCTCTGATGCAGAGAACACAGGTTTGATCCCAGCGTGTGACTGAACGTCCATAAAGTCCAAAGACAAAATGAATGGATGCTTGTTTCCATCGTCTCCTGTGGCCCGAATATGAGCGAACAGCGGGTGGAGCTGGTTAAAGCAGAAGAAAAGACTCGATGAGACGCCGTCATTAAACAGCCTCACATCAAAGCGTGTGACAGACACCAGAGGACAGCGCATCAGTGTCACGTGTTGGCGTGAGAAGTACACGCGTGTAAGAAGGTGCAGAGCCAGCAGGGGGCGACGATGACCGGAGTGAAGGCCACGAAGTCTGCGTGGAGGTGGAGGTGGAGGTGGAGGTCAGGGTCGACGCAGACTGTCAGGCCGAGGGCCGGGCAGGTGGTGTTCATGTGTTCATGTGTTCATGTGCTCATGTGCTCACACAGGCCTGATGTTTTCAGCTCTTCGCTGAGTGACTTTAAGTCACATGACTCACTTTTATCCACTCAGCAGCTTTCACAGCTCAGACGAGCTTAAAACATTTTACGATATCACAGTTTTAAACGTCCACTCAGTTTTTTGTGAATAAATTGAAAAAGTCCATGAAAGACGTTAGAGTCCAGCTCTACACTGACGCTTCACATAACGTCTGCACGTCCCCCTCATGCAGCGATGCCTCCTCCTCCTCCTCCTTCTCCTCCTCCTCCTCCTCCTCCTCCTCCTCTTCTTCTTCTTCTTCTTCTTCTTCTGTGACTCTGCTTGATTTTCACTCTCTGAAGTGCATGCTGGCACACACTCATACACCAGTTTGAGGATGTGTGTGTGACTTGGTATTCATGACATAGAGCTAAGTGACTCTGTGTGTGTGTGTGTGTGTGTGCGTGTGTGTGTGTGTGTGTGAGGATGAGTGCATGAATCGAACTAGACTAAGTGAAAATGCTTTGATTGCATCGCTCGTCTCTTTCAGCCGACTGCTCTGCTTTTGTGAGAGGAACAAAAAGCAGGAGGAGAAACGTTTTCTGTTGACTGAGGAGCAGAAACACACGGCAGCAGAGTTTCTCCTGGAGCCGTGGAGAGGAGGAGGTAATCACAGGAGGTACCACAGAGTGCAGCCTCACCGTCGGTCGCTCAGAGTGGACCGGACCCCGTCGAGCCGCTGAGACGCACAGCTGACTGAACACTCAGCGCTGTTTTCAGGAAATGAGCGGATGAAGAGCGGCTGACAGGAAGTGATCGACGGTTTGATCGTCTCGATGAGGCCTTCAGTGACCCGCAGACATCACGTCTTTCAGTCAGAGCTGAACAGGAACAGGAACTCTCCAGCTTCAAACTAAAAGCATGACTTATACTACCGGCTCTGCAGATAATGAGATTAGTGTCATTAAAGTGTGACAGCCGAGCAGAGATTAGGACTTCACTTCATGCTGATGACTTCAGCTGCTTGTTAGCACCAAATTGCCTCCCAGCTAACTTTAATTAAATGTGATCCTGTCAGGAATATGTGGAGGAAACACTGGTTTCTCTGCTGCGCTTGGTATTGCATAGATAAGATAAGATAAGATAAGATAATCTTTACTGATCCTTCACAGGGGACATTCAGTTGTTACAGACAGCAAGAATAAAAAGCAGAAGGATAAAAATAAAATGGCCGACCAGCATCAGATGCATGTCATGGATCACTGGCTTGTGCAGGACTGCAGTGAGTGACCTCGTCTGTCCACTGCGACGGGACGGACGGGCCCTTTAAGTTCAGTGTCTCCGGTCCATCTTTCCCTGGCCTCTCCTGCCTGTGTGGTCTCCATCTTCTTTACTTCCTGTCAGCAGCAGCGTCCTCTGTGGCCGCCGTGACAAACAGACCTGCACAAACACGAGGGCGCTGCCTCCGCGGCACGCCGGCCGTCGTGTTGACGCTGGAGACACAGGAGGCAGCGGCGGTCGCTGCTCGTCTCGCTGCCCCTGCACAGATGAAGAGCCAGTTTCCGAAAAGACCGCGGTACTGAGCTCGACCGCCGCAGCTCAGCTTTAAACAAGCATTTTAATAATAAACAATAAACACTAAAAAACATTCAAGGGTTGTTTTCTGATGTTTGATGTCCACAGAAATCAGACGTGAACACAACACGAATGTCGTCAACAACATAAGGTCGTGTGTGTGTGTGTGTGTGTGTGTGTGTGTGTGTGTGTGTGTGTGTCTCCTGATCAACGTCGGTCCAGTGTCCTCCAGCTGCTGCTTCACTACGTCCACCAGCTCGTCTCTGACTGAGTCTGTCCAACGTCCTCGCTGCGTGACGCTGACACGAGGCGAAGCTGATTTTCATCTCAGTCTGGATTTTGTTGTTACTGATTTGTTTTCAACACATTTTAATATTCTAAATTAACATTTCTAATTTGTGGAGTTTTCATTCATACTCATGTTTTTCCTTTTGGCTGTGTAAAATATTTCGCCCTTGACTCTGTTTGTCCTCGTTTAGTTTGCTTTCAGTTGATGTTTACTGGTTTTTTAGCACGTAAATAACAAAGTACAGCATTTTCTGTTCGAGTGAATTCAGCTGCTTGAATCCTGAATGTTGTCCGGTCTTGTGTGAGGACAGTCTGTAAAGACAGACTCAGCTCTTCTCAAGCTTGTGATTGATCAGTGATCAGTGATCTGTCCTCCTCACAAACACTCAGAAATATTCTGTTTAACACACATTCACACGTCATCGCCGCTCCGACCTCTTGTTCTACAAGCTAACATGGAAACGACAAATTTCAATAAAAGCTCCATTAAACGGGCTCGCTGCACGGCACCTGCTGCAGATGTGATGTGGAGGAGTCCTCGTTAATGTTTGCTCAATTGCTGAAAATAATAGTGAGGAATATTCTACTCCACCATCTGGCAGGCTGATAAGTCATGCATCAAAGCAGCGGGGAGGGCAGCCGATTAAAAACGCCGCAATAAGGGAACTAATGTAGAAATTAATTTGACAGTGACATTTATGTTAGAGAACGTCCAACCGAGGCTCTCTTAAAGCGTCTTTGACTTTTATGTCCCTCTGAAGTGTCTCAAACGTGGACTGAGTGAGCAAACATAAGAGCAGGTTAACAGCCCCACGACTGACCAATCAGGTCACAGGATAACAGACAGGAGACAAACCTACGAGTCAGAGTAACAAAAAGCTGCATTTTCATCTATCATGAGGGTTACTGCTCACTTAAATTCTGTGATAATCATGTGAGACATCGCCAAACCGTCCAGTAACCGTGAGCCCGGTCTTGAACCTCGTGGAGCACCTGACGCTCACTGAAGCTGAAGATGTGTGCAGGTGAATATACCTGTTCCTTGAAAACTCAGCGGAGCCACAGCATGAAGCCTTATTCCAGTCCGAGATCAGTCAAAACTGATTGATATTCCATGTTTTCTATAATGGTATATCTCTGCATTCTCCAAAAAAGAGCAATTTCTAAGATTTGTCTTCATAAATATCAATATTTAAAGTAATGAAATCTGAAGTTTGGCCATCTATATTCATGCTTTGTGTATCCATGTCCATATTTTGGTTATATTTTGAGGCCATTTCCTGCATTGATCACTTCAAAGTGTTTGTAATATTCCAGCTCAGCTCTGACATCCTTCATCTGAGGGGTTTGGTTTCATATCGGCCTGCTCAGGATTTCATTGGCTCATTGAAGTGTCAGTCATCTGCAAGCTCAGTGGCGATTGGCTCAATCTTCACAGCACAGAAGGCGGTCCTTCTGTTCAACTCGGACTATGATTGGTTGTTGGGCTTCAGATGGCAGATGGTGATTGGTCAAAGGAGGTTTGAAATGTGAGAGCAACAGGAAACAAGATGGCGGCAAACATTTCTTTTAAGTTTCTGCAGTTCAGGCAGCAGACGAGCACTTTGACCGTTGATTTGAAGAAGAAAACGTCTTTCTGTGGATTATTTTCACCTTTTGGACTAAATGTTTCTCCTGCAGTGGATCTTCTGGACCTTTGTGGATGTTTCAGACCGTTTCTGTTGGCGTGTTTTCCATCTGTGGATCAGAGGTGAGTTTCCTCAATGTTTGTTCATTTTAAGACGCTTGTTTGTCTGCTGTTGGCGTTTATTGAGCTTCCTGTTGTGATTGGATCTTGAGATGGTTCACGAGCATTTTGTCTCTCTGTGTTTAATGTGAGTGGAAACGTGAAGGTTTGCGTGAACAGAGCTGAAGAAACCAGGTGTAGTTACCTGCGTATGGTGGGCGGGCCCTGAGAACCAGAGGGTGATTTTAGAAACACTTTTATTAGAAGATGGACGTTCACACGTCATCATGTTAAGAAACGCCTCAGATGTTTGTGTTCTGGTGGAGAAAACCATTGAACTGCCTCCATTGTTTTAGTTCAATCACACGAAAGCAGAAACGACACGAAGCTCTCTGATACTGTGACACCAAGCAGGAAGTCTGTCTGTCTCATGTCTCATCACACCTGTTCAGATGTAGTGTCACGGATCCAGGTGAGGAATCCTGTGATCAGGTGATCAGGTGATCAGGTGATCAGGTTCATTCTCATCCAGCTGGTTTGTTCTTTGAAGCAGTTTGAAAATTCATTCGTTCATCTGAACTTATCTTCAATAACCGCGCTCTTATTTTGAAATCAAGACAGAACGAGTATCAGTGGTAATATTATTGGCTAATTGCTGATCATGTGATTGCAGTTAAATGAGCTCGCCTCCCAGCATGCACTGGGGCGACAGGTTTGTGGACGTGAGTCTCGTTTTCTGTGTTGTTCTGCTTTGTTCAGCAGGTGAACTCACCTGAGCGAGGTCAGACCGGGAGTGACGGTGCTGCTTGATTGGTTCACTCTGAAACAGGTGTTTCATTGATAACCTCAAGCCGACTGTGACTGAGATCAGTCAACTGTGTGAAGTACAGATACTCTGAAGAAGTAATTATTAAACAGTTTTCAGCTCTCAAACGTCAGTCAAATGTTTCTTTTTGCTCACAGAAACCCAAAATTACACGAGGATTGTTTGTTTATCCTGCAGATGTTTGTCGTGATGTGTTTTCTATCGTGGTCATTTCACGGTGTTGGTGCTGAACGCAGCCTTAAACCTGCAGACATTACTCAGGGTTTAAAGCATGACGCCAACTTTTTCTTCTCTCTCTTTTTTGTCTGAGTAAAAGAAAAATATGAACCTACGTTTTTGTTCTCCGTGGACGTTCTCCGTAGAGGACTGTAGAACTGAGCAGCAGTCAGAGATGATGCAGCTCAAAGCTCTTTGGAACGATGCAAATCCTTCACAAATCAGAACGAACAAAGTTCTTATTAAGGAAGCTAAAAATGATGTAGAGTCAGTTCAGTGACAGTACAGACGTTCATCGTCTCTCCTTTGCTGCATTGATTTAAGTACGTTGCAGAACGACGTTTGCGCTCAGCCTCTGTTTCCGCTCTGTTTCCAGCACTGAATGTTCTGAGCGCGAACTGCTCCTGCAGCAGCTGCAGCGTCACTGAACAGTGAGGACGAAGTGAGCGTGCAGCTGCAGTAACAGGAGCCACATGTGGTCGAACACAGCGCGCAGCAGCTCTGTGGTGTGTGTTGGTTTTGTTAGCAGTCGTCTCGGTGCAGATACCATCAGCCTGCGTCTGTTGCGTCGACACGACAGCATTTCTCGAACCGTCGCGGCGACCTTTAACTCCACACAGAGATCGTATCTACACGTCTGCCTCCACACAGCAGAACACGCAGCGACCGATAAACAGGCTGTTTCATCTCTGTTCATTACTGACTGTTTGAAGATGTACAAACTGAGTCAGTGCTGCTGTGATGGTGAAGCTGCCGACCGACTTTTTCAGTGTCTCTTCACTTGTCAAAGAGTCTCTGCAGACTCTGCACTTATCATCTCTTCCGTTGATTTATGGACGTTTAGCTGTAATGAGCATCAGAGATCATGATATCGTTGGGAAGCGTAGCAGAGAAAACTGGAAGCTGACGTCCATCAGCCGTCCCAGCAGGCCTCAGTTAACCACACACAGCGACAGACCACCGCTAAACACACCCAACGAGGGGACACAGAATGCAGAATGACCCTCGGCAGCAGAATGAAATGCAGAGTTAGAGCTTACAGAGTTTAGTAGCCTTTAGCAAACTTTTCAATTTGGCTTTAAAGCTGCTGATAGAGCTCCGTCTTCTGAAATGTAGCTGCTGCCACCAGAAACATAATCCTCATTCAGACCCCACAGCTGTGGGCCTGAGCTCAGAGCTGCTCCTCTCTCACCTGTTTACCTCATCACAAGGTACACAAGACTCATGTTTGGTGTCCCAGTCTATAAAGTAAAGACCGTCTGCAGGAATGAGACTCACTGAGACTCCCTGCCCTGCTGCCTGTCAGTGTTGACGTGTCTTCAGTCTGTCCTCGTCCACTCCGTCTCTTTGGTCTCTGGCTGCTCTTGCTGTGTGGGCTGTTTGCCACCTCGCTCGCGGTGACCAAGCCTTTCACCGCCAGTAATCTCCACGCTGACTGCGGCCATGAGAGGCAGAAGGTGAATGAATAATTTAGCTGTGGTGGGCTGTGTGGCCAGGATTGACACCGCTGACCCAAAGAGCGAAGCCCCAGTGGGCCATCCGCGGTGTGGGGCTGAGGCAGACCAGCTACAATCCAGTGCACACTTAAAACCACTGTCAGATCATCGCGCTGCCGGTTCCTTTTTCTGGATGAGATGTCAGGATGAAAAACATAAACATGGTCAGGGGCTGTTAGCATGTAAGGCTCAGACGGACAAGTGGAGCGTCACAATAAAAAAAAAACATAGAAATCAACAAGCAAAGATGAGCTGACCACAAGGTGAATCCAGTGTCTTTAAAATGAGGGAGTTCGAAGAAGTCTGGCCATTTACCTCAGTAAAACCTCAGTTCGAAAGTACTCCTACTCAAGTCAAGGAAGGTGCCTCGCTGTCATTTCACACGCTGTTATTATGAAAATGGTGATTGTGAATCCTCTGGGTGCCGTGCTGCTAAACTCTGAAGACACTTCTGTCTGTCTTTGTCCTCAAAAACAACTTTGCAGTGAAATGAGAATACTTCACTTTGGGTCAACGTGTTTGAAACGAGGAGGAACAAGGCGCCATCACTGCCTCAGACGTATGAGAGAGACTTCAGAAGCAGACACAGGCTGAGATACAGGCTCTGGAACAGCAAATAAATCTTTCGGCTTCAGGCAGAAATCAGTGTGCATTGTGTTGTAAAAGCTTCAGTTTTGTATTAAAAACATCTGTAAAATCACAGATGTCATAAAAGTCGTAGAACAAAACGTGTCATGTTTCCTTCTGAGCGCTCGGCGAGTGCGAGTATGAGGAGCTCTTTTCTTTAATTTTCTCTCTTTGTCATCTTTTGCCTTTTTTCTTGTGCTTTTTCAACTTGTTTCTGCCTCATTTCTGCAGCTGCGTTTGTTCTGTTTGTACTTCAGAACAATACTCGACTGAATGTGGTGACTGAAAACGTGGACTCCTCAAAGGTTGGAGGCTCTGACCCGGTTCAGCATCGCTGCGAGACGAGTTTGGAAAAGCGCTTGATAAACAAAGCGTGAAGTTCTCATTACTGCTGTCCCCAGTGGGCCCCTGCAGCTCCTCCTCAGGAGCCTCCAACCAGAGGAGTCTTTAGCAGGCATCGTGGGTGGGTAAAATGAAGAGGGTTTTAATCTTGAAAGAGCCAAACGTGCAGCCTGAAGCCATCCTGACTGCAACAGCAGAAGTGATGACCCCACATAAACCGCTGCTGCTGCACAAACGTCAGCAAACAAGGCCGAAACACCGAGCAGAGCGACAGAGAAAAACTGTGAGCAGAACAGCTGAGTGAGTCCATTCAGGAAGTCTGCAGAGAGCGAGGAAGAGGAGTTAGTGATGGCAGCAGAGCTCCACTCATTCACTGCGTCGAAGAGGTAAGAGGCCGACCTGCCTGAATAAAGGGCCCACGCTTCAGACAGGACGGAGATCCTCCACACCTGTCTGGTCCTGGCTGACAGGCCGATCTGCTCATACAGGTGTTCAGTAGTTGTTCAAAGCTTCAGAAGTGGAGCAGTGAGCGGCTGCTCAGTTCATATTGATCATACTCTGGTTGTGCTGGTGGTGGTAGTCAGCCGAAGGACTCACGGCCTCTCAGTGGATGTTTTCTGCAGCAGCATCATCAGCTCGTTTGATCCGGACCAAAAGAAGTCACTGATCCACATTCTGATGAAGGTCATGTTCACGCTGATGTTCCACAAACAGACCGAGAGCTGAAAACATCAGCTCACTGATTGGACCGTTTCAGTCATGTCGCCCTGCACCATCAGAGCTCCATCAGGTCAGTCTGCACCATCAGAGCTCCATCAGGTCAGTCTGCACCATCAGAGCTCCATCAGGTCAGTCTGCACCATCAGAGCTCCATCAGGTCAGTCTGCTCGTCGAGCCTGAACCTCTCAGTGAAGAGGAGGATGGTGATCCCGACGTTTGCCTGAGCAGGTACAGGCTCAACACTCATCTGCTTTCACTCTTTTTCCTGCCTGATTGATGGCAGAAAAGCCTGCGACGCTGTTACCAGGGTTACACAATCATCTTGGATAAATGGCCAAGATGCTGCTTATATCCTGCAAATCGCTCATAAGATCACATCTTTAACGGCTCACAGCCAAAAGATGGATTTAATCTCCGTTTAGCTTTTACGTAACAGCCAAGATCACACCTGGAAGCAAGCAGAGACTCTGCTTTCCAGCCCCCCCCCCCCCCCCCCCCCCCAAACAGGCTGAAGAAGAAGTGTTCATTCAAGGCCTTACAGGCAATGATGATGATGATGATGATGATGATGATCAGTGACTTTAGGAAATACCAGCACGACTCTTCACTCATCACGTCTCCAGATTCTTTGGAACAGCTGGAGTTGTGAGAAATGTGGAAATATCAGGAGGAGAAGAAGAGTCGTGGTTCCTGTTGTGGAAAACAGGAAGGAGCGTCCCCTTTTGTTCATGTCATAGCTGCATGCGGCCGTGCGGTGATTGACAGCTATGACGAAAAGTGAGAATTGATTTTACTGAACTGAGCAGAGACAGCCGCCCTCTGGAGTCCTGGCATTTAGAGTGTGTGTGTGTGTGTGTGTGTGTGTGTGTGTGTGTGTGTGTGTGTGTGTGTGTGTTTTATCAGTATCCCTCTCTGTGTCTGGTGACGTTAAAGGGCTGTACTGCTCTGAGAGCTGGTGGGTCGGTCTTGTTCTGAAGGGATCCTGTGACTGGAAGGTGACCAGTTCAAATCCCCCAAAATGGCTGAAAAATATCTGATTTGTACTGCAGTCGGTCAAGAACTCTGCAAACATCCAGACTAAACCTGCGTGTACCCAGACGAGGCCGAGCTGTGCAGACGCGTTCACCTGCTTCAGTTTTGGAGATCTCCATCATTCCCTGTGAACCAGCCTCACTTCCTCTCCCACGGTCAGACATAAATAGACCTGCACACCAAAACTTGCCCTCTTCAGCGAGTATTAGACCTGTCGATGAAAAGAGCAGCTGAGGAGTAAAGTTTGATGATGCTTCACTTCCATAACTGTCAGCCCGTCGTCATAAATGCTAAAATGTCTCCTGCTTTGTCACTGATTCATCAGGTGTGTCTGTGAACCTTCAGCCGTGTCTCCATCGTTATTAACATCAGTTTATTCCACCGTGGGGATGTGAACCGTTGTTGTGCAGCATGATTCACTAACAAACCACTGCACCAGGAAAACTGAGAGTCGTGTTTGCTCTTAATGTGTATTTGAAGACATTCCTGCAAAGCCTGAGAGGAGGGAAGTAAACTCCAAATAACCTCTGCAGCTGATTTATCACCACAGGACGACGACTGCAGCTGCAAAGAGCCACTGAAATGGGGAGGGAGGGAGAGAGGGAGGGAGAGAGAGAGAGAGAGAGAGAGAGAGAGAGAGAGAGAGAGAACAAATTAGGACTCAGTCTAAAGTGACTTTACTGGAGCTCTTTGTTCAGAACCACAACACAAGAAAAGTAGCAACAAGCTGTTATTTCACATAACTGTCCTCTGTTTCCTCTCTGTTTCCTCTTTCCTCTCTGTTTCCTTTCTCTTTGTTCCATGTTTCCTTTTTATTTCCTTTCTCTTTCCTCTCTGTTTCCTGCCTGTTTCCTCTCTGTTTCCTCCCTCCCTGTTTCCTCCCTGCTTCCTCTCCATTTCCTTTCTCTTTCCTCTCTGTTTCCTCTGTTTCCTCTCTGTTTCCTCTTTCCTCTCTGTTTCCTTTCTCTTTGTTCCATGTTTCCTTTTTATTTCCTTTCTCTTTCCTCTCTGTTTCCTGCCTGTTTCCTCTCTGTTTCCTCCCTCCCTGTTTCCTCCCTGCTTCCTCTCCATTTCCTTTCTCTTTCCTCTCTGTTTCCTCTGTTTCCTCTCTGTTTCCTCTCTGTTTCCTCTCTGTTTCCTGCCTGCTTCCTCCCTGTTTCCTCCCTGTTTCCTCTCTGTTTCCTCCCTGTTTCCTCTCTGTTTCCTCCCTGTTTCCTCTCTGTTTCCTGCCTGTTTCCTCCCTGTTTCCTCTCTGTTTCCTCTCTGTTTCCTGCCTGTTTCCTCCCTGTTTCCTCTCTGTTTCCTCTCTGTTTCCTGCCTGTTTCCTCTCTGTTTCCTCTCTGTTTCCTCTCTGTTTCCTGCCTGTTTCCTCCCTGTTTCCTCCCTGTTTCCTCTCTGTTTCCTCTCTGTTTCCTCTCTGTTTCCTGCCTGTTTCCTGCCTGTTTCCTCCCTGTTTCCTCCCTGTTTCCTCTCTGTTTCCTCCCTGTTTCCTCTCCGTTTCCTGCTTGTTTTTCCTGCCCCCGGATGTTTCACAGCAGCTCCAGTGCAGGACGTATTGGTCTCTCTGATCTGTTTCTAGAAATTGACGTCCAGCTGAGTTTGAAAGTTTGAAATCTCCCGTCAGTCATTCAGTCACTGATCTTCTCGCTCAGCTGACGGACTGTTTCCTGCCTCCTCACATATAAACTAAGCTTTCTTTAGCAGCGCTGAAGTAACCCGTCAGATGACGTCGTTTACGTCTGCAGTCTGTAAATTCTCTGAAACTGAACAGTAACTCACGATCGTAAGCACAGAAATGAAACGATGAAGATCATTTTATCACGTTTGTGTGTAATCAGTTATTTCGATGTTTGTGTCAAGTTTATTTGTGCCTGATCAGAATCTAATAGATTACTGTGTGGACCGCAGAGGACATCATGATCAGAAGTGACGTTATTTTATGTTTAGAGTCTGTGTCTCCACCTCGTGTCTCCACCTTCAGATTGTTCCAGAAAACGTGTGCTCCTGGTCTGAGGTCTGCGTCCTCTTTTAAGACCCCAGGTTTATGTGTGGGACATCGTTTTGTTTCTACATCTGGTCTCACGCTGAAACCCTGTAAAGCTCGTAGCAGTAACGTGTTTGACTGCTGAGCAGGACTCAGAATGTCTCCTCTCGGGGGACAGAATGGACGACCGATTTAAAGACATGTCGCTTCACGTTCAGGCTTCTGCTGCTCGTGTGAACATGCTGACAGTTGATAATTAGCCACAGATAAGGTGAAACACAGCTGACAGCAGCTGAGATCATCCTGCTGATACATCACCGGCAGCAGGTGGACGGCTCGCTCCACCTCGTCCCGCCGTCGGCTGCGTCTTCACGGTCTGCGTGGCAGACAGGTCATAAATATCAAACATGTGAGACGGCAACGGACGGCTCAGATCCGTCTGTTCGGACTGAATCTGTAAGACGTTCACATCGACCGTCGACCCCGACACCCTGACCGTCAGGAGCGCGAGGCGACACACAGCACCTTATTTTAGACAAGAGGGAGAATTCAAGGAAGCAGTTAGCCATTTTCTCTCCCTGTCACACACACACACACACACACACACACACACACACACACACACAGCCGAACACAGTCGCCAAGTGAGCCTGCCAGCTTCAGCTAATGACTCCTGCCGCCCCAGTCCTCCAGACCCCACCGTCCATTCTGCTGACGGCTCAGAGGGAGAGAGGCAGGACGACTGAGACAGAGACAGCGATGGGAATAGATGGACGGCCGACAGCTGAGGCAGAAGCTTCCAGTCAGTAACGAGACACGTGAAACCTCTGAGGCATCACACTGATGTGATGTTGGTGTTCACGTTATGAAGTGATTCCATGGCGGCAGGTGTGTCCAGGTGTCGTGGAGTTCTACTGTATAAAGTGTTACCAGGTCTTCAGTGTCCTCCAGTGATGTCACTTGAGTCAGTGTTTGTGTGTGTGGAGTCAGGAAGAGGTCAGCTGGGGAGGTGAAGCAGGAAAGCAGGATTCAGCTCAAGGCAACATGCTGCAGCAAAGGGGGGGGGTGTCCAAGGGCATTATTCCTCACATGGCCTCATTCGCTGCAGCTGTCCATCACCCCCCCCCCCCCCCCCCGCCCCCCCATCTTCTGCCTTTCTCATGCTGAGGCTCATTAATTCTTTCCAGGTCTCTAAGCAGCACAGCAGCAGTTAAACTGTACCTTCATAACACACACAGGCAGGTTTCTTCTTCTCTGCAATTAAATGTTCTCTGAAGATGCCATTTGTTTGCTCTATCTGTCTGTCTGTCCTCTCTCTCTCCCTCTTTCTCTCTGCCCCCCCCCCCCATATTCTGATCAGCTCTTTAGAGGCAGCCCACCAGGATTTCCATTTCCAGCCTGATATAAAATTTATTGCTTGTTGGCCGCTGAGATCAAATGCATGTTGCGTGTTTGGCCTGTTCTTTGTTGTCCACAGAGTAATACACACACACACACACACACACACACACACACACCAGAAACTGTGTACTGCAGCACTCACTCATACATACACAAACATGCACACGTGCACACCTCTCACACATGTATCATAAAAGCCACTTTTAAGTGTGCGTGCGTGTGTGTGTGTGCGCGCGCGTGTGCGTGCATGTGTGTGCGTTCATTCATTTGCATGTCATCGTGGGGATAAGAGGCAGCGCTGGTTTGTTGTCTCCATATAAGCAGAACGTCTTCCTGCTTCTTGCAGCGTCCATCTCCAGACTGAATGATGTCACAGCACCAAGCGAACGCTCAGAGGTTGGCTGACAGCGGTGCCGCATCGTACAGTCAGAGGTTCCACGCTGGTCTGGAGTTGGTCTGCAGACCACCAGGCTAACGGTCTGCAGTCATGCTAGCAGCTCTGCGAGGCTGCACGTAGACACAGTGGTGCTTTGAGCTCAGCGCTAACATCAGTGAGCGATGCTCACATTGACGGTGCTAACATGTTTAGCATGTTAGCATGCTAGCATGCAGTCAAAGTAGTAGTGTATTAAGTATTGGACCCATTCAAAAGTTGACCTGATGGTGGTGCTAGCTGGAGAATCAGCTCCACCAACTGTGTATCTCCATCAAAACTGCTAACATTCACATCTCAGCTCTAGAGAGAAATACACTGATTCATATTTTCTTTGACTGGTTTCTGAGGTTTGGTTAAATCTGTGCTACATTTAGGCAAAGCCTCGACCATTTCCACAGTTTCTATTTAGTTTGGGGATGTTTCTGCACTTGTTGGATGTTTTTTTCTGAGAATGAGAAACTGAATCCCTTTAAGTATGTCCACCTGGAATAAGCCTGGAGGAAGTCATGCAGTTTGCGTCCTGCACCCATCAGCTTTATATTACGGTGCTCGTGTGTGACTGTGTGCTGCAGGACGTGTCGTGGTTGCAGTGATTCAGTGTTTTTTACTGACTGCCACACTTTGGCCTTTGTTTTGGCTCAGAAATGTACATTCAGAGGAGAGTTTGGTGTCGTCTTGAACTGGAGCGTCTACAGATTAACTCCGTGCTTGACGTGATATGATCCTCTGAAGTTAGATGAGACACGAGGTGAATAAATCCCAGTTTTTGTTCTCTTCTCGACACTAAGCCTCTCATGAACGCTCTCCTCTGGTTCTTCTGCATATGCGAACAATTGCTCTTTGTTCCAGCGAGACCATTGTTCCACAGACTGGAGTTTTCATCGTGCTTTTTCCTTCCATGTATGTGGTAGAACAAAAGTTGGCCGTCTCATCCTTGACTCGAATGAACACGCTGCCTTTATATTCGTGCAGGTTTTATGTGGGTCTTGAGGTTTATTTAAGAGTACAGGCTTCCCTCCCTCCCTGTGGCGGGCTTTGTTCACACAATGAGCTACAAGGTTGTAAAGTAAATGTGGAGGAGAGAGATTAATATATTTTAGCACCGAGCAATCTTAAAATTTTCAGCTCAGGATCTAATTATGATAATTTATTCCCACTCAGAGAGCAGAGCTCATTAAAACATACAGGTAGCCTTGTCAAGTCGAGGCTCATCACAGCCAGGCCCGTGGCCCGCTCTGGACCCTGACCCAGTGCTTAATGATTGCTGCCAGAGCGCGAGGCGGAACATTTTTACCAGTTAGGAGTGAGCGCAGTCACCTCCGGATGCTGCTCGGGCCTCCAGCTTTGCTGCTGCAGCCCAGAGTCGAGTATGAAGTGTGATTAGTGCTGAGGCTACAAAATGTTGGAGCGCCTCTTCATGAAATCAGCTCCTGGAATCCAGATGACGATTATGAGCCGTTACAGATTCCATCCGTTACAGCTGCAGTCGGCGAGATTTCACTTAAAAATACATCTGTCCTATCAGCATCAACCGCAAACTGAGGCCGCAACAGACGAGAGCTCCATCTCCACGTAATGAAACTGAGGACGGCCAGACTTTCTCAAATTAAATTCAGATGAACTCGGTGGAGGAAAGTCGTCCGTGTGCAGGTTATGAGCTGTAATTGGATAGAAAAATAAAAGTTAGACGGCAGCGAAGGTTGTTCCACAGAGACAACTTAAAGTTTGAGTAAACTGTATTTATTGAAATGATGTAACATCCGTCTTCTCCTTCTTACGCTGCTTCACGCTTCTGCTACGTTTCAGACAGAACATGGTTCTTTTTCCTCCTCCGTTTTGATTTGACAGCTGTAGTTTCTGGTTACAGGAGTTAAGATTTAACATGGGAAACATTTCGATACATGATCTTATTAAATGAATTGATTAAACAGATTTTAAAGGAAAATTCACCTCAACGAACTGCAGCAATACTTTAAACCACATCAGTCGGTATTTCAGTGTAGTACATACACAATAGTACATGTATTATGTGCGAGTAGAATTTTACCGATGAAGTTTTTTAGTTTCGCCTTTGTTTTTTTATTTCATCCTCCATTTTTATTTATTTCACTCTGAAGGTTTTTTCTCTTGTTCCTGCCTCAGTCTGCCTCTGTGCTGCTGTAACGTGTGGATTTCCCCTCGAGCATCAATAAACTTTTATCTTGTCGCTTTAGAAAGGAAACAGGAAGAGTTTCACTGCTTTGTGACAAACTGAACAAAAGCAGGAGCAGCTCATCGCAGATGTTTTTACACTAATTCTGTCACTGAAACATAAGTTTCTGTTTTCCAGTGACAGCTCCTCCCATAAACCTCCATGTCTCCTTCATTAGTCGAACACATCCATAATCAAAGAGTGAGTCGTGCTGCTGAACACCGTTAACACCTGCAGCACTGTCGCCTGTATGATCAGCACACAGTGGAGCTCAGGACGGTGGCGCAGGCAGAAATGATCATTTGGGTGGGACAGGAAACAAAAAACAGAGACAAAGTGAAGAATCAGTTTTACTCTTGAACATTTATTGACATCTATTACAAACTGTAAAACACCTGCTCGACCTGCTCGACCAGGAGAGCTCAGTCTGTCAAGGCCACACGGACAAACCTGCCTAAACCGGCGGTGCATCCACGGTGAACGACGCTGGAAAGTAAACACATCACACATCAGGCAGAAGGTGTCGTTGGTGCTTCAGTACCACGATCAGCTGGTGACTGCTCGCACAGACCAACATCAGCACACCGTCCAGCCGTCTGTCCAGCATGCCGGTCCAGATGTGTCTTAGGTCACCATCGTTTGTGACGAGCCTCGCCCTGAGCCTGCTCCTTCTGGTCCCAGCTCGTGAGCTCATTTTTCTGCATCAGCTCTTCTTTTGGCTTCATCACTTGTTCAAACTCGCCCCCCAAATTCTCTAAAGCGAGCAAAGCTCTCAGTCCCTCAATTAGGTCAATGCACTGGCAGCCTGACGGTGGTGGGCTTTGTAAACTCTGTGAAAATCGTTTGTGTGAAGTAATAAAATGACGTCGGAGCTTCCAGTCCACGAAGCCCAAAGTCTCTCAAAGGGCCGTCAGCTCGCTGGGAAACGTCTGCTCGTTTTACAGTAAAGAGCATCTTTGTTCACCTGTACTCCAACCAAGACAGTGGAGGCTTCTCTATTTTAAGCAGGAGAGGAATGAAAGGCTCACAGCCAGTCACATATATTTATATATCAATAATATATGTTGATGTAGGTCATTTTGCAGTACTGGACAGAAATCATCAAGTTCTACCATTAAATACTTCAATACATAGATCACCCAGTACAGAGGACAGATTCAAAGGCTGACTGTGGGTATGAGCGTAGATCAGGTTGTTCTCCTCATTCGTGAGTCGATGTGTGTTTGAACAGTTCGGAGGGTTAAGACATAATAAACACATCTTTATTTTGTTTATTCATATTTTGCATTTGTCCTTTTTCTCTTGAACGTTTGTCTTTTCAAGCTGTTCCTTCATGAGGACTCATAAACTCTAAAACAGCTTATCTGCCGTTGTCTGCTTTAATTTTCCATCTTGTCTTTTAACTTTACTTCTGGGTAAAATTATCCTCCATTTAAATTCGGCGTCACTCAGGAATCACCCTTCAAATGTAAAATTGCGTCACTGGCGGCGACTGTAGTGCTCGAGCAGGTGTTGCTAATATTTTCATGCAGGGACAAACCCTCATTATCAGCTCCAGTACAAGTGTCCTTGTTAGCGCTGTCCAGGCCCTGTGTGTACTGCTCTGCTGCTGGCATGGTTTATGAGCAGAGTGAGGCAGGTACAGATGGTGGTCTCACCCCGCGGGTCACCCTCTGTTCCCATTGGCTCGCCGGAGGGACTCGACAGCAGAGCTAATATAGAACACAGCAGAACCGGCGCTGACAGCAAAGTCCACATGGGAGCCTCCATGCAGCGTGAAGTCAACTGTGTGGGGCCAGAACGCGGGGGGGGCAGGTGAGACTGTTAGTCCAACTTCCAAAAAGAAATATTCAAATTGCCATAATCCATCCACAGGGGGCTAATTGATTCAGGTTTGTTGATTAATGGCTCCATGGTTACTTGGCTGGAGACTGACTTTCCACCTGAAACTGAAGCAGTTTAAAACGCACACAGGACGACGTCTCCTTCACGTGTCCCCAGCAGGTTTCTCGGCTGCTCGCTGATGGAGCAGGACGCTGAGGATGACCGATACATCCTCCACCCGCGTGTGTAGCGACGGCCAACAAGCCTCGTCCCTCGTGCCGAATGTAAATGACAAAGCACTGCTGACTCGTTAGCATGATGACAGACGCTCCTCTGTTTCTTCTGTCCAGGCTCTGGTTAATAAGCGAGGCCACTCTTAGCATGTTGGCGTTTGAGCCAACAGGCTGTTTGCAGTCATGTGACGTTAAATTCAGACGGAGGGCAGGAAGTGAAAACTGTAATGGACGAGATGAAGGAAGGTTCTTACTGACCTGGTTTAGATGAAATGATGAGAGAAAGGTACAAACAGAAGATCAGATCATATGTTGGATGTGACTCTTACGTGATGAAGACGAGCGATTCTTCACCTGAACTGAAAGATTTGCTGTGTTGAGTCAGCAGATAAAACAACTAGCTGCTCGTTCAGACGTCGTTCTGCTCCAGAAAACAAATGAAAGCAGACAAAAGTCTGGAGGTAAACGACTTCCTGTTAGCGGACCTCGGGACCAGGTCGTCCTCCTGGATGACTGTCGTTTGGTTTTTTCAAGGCTGCGTAGCTTTTACTGTCCTGTGGACTCACCGAGCAGCAAATACAGCAAAAAAGGTGTGGAGCTGAACGTACACTAGAGGATAGAAGCTGAGAGGAAAACTCTGCAGGCAGCTCTGTGAGGCTGTGTTTACACACAGTGGTGCTTCGAGCTAAAGGCTAGCTATCAGCATGCTAACAGTCCAGCTGAGTCTGATGAAGGCCATCAGGTCTGCAGGTCATGAACCGAAGTGTCGGACGTTAACACGCTGACCTGATGAAGTCAGAGGATCACCGAAGTGAGTCCAGTTCGTCCTGAGGGGAGCGTGAATGATCAGAGAGGGGACAATCGCTTTCATGCACTGGACATTACATATGATGACAGGCCTGTGTGTCATTTCTGTATTTTCCCGTTTCATCTGTGGGACGTGTCACTCTTCACTGCTCCGCTCAGACATCCATAGATCCGGGTGGATGAAGCAGCTTCCACACAGCGGACCAGTCTGAGGCCGAACATGTGGCTCACCAGTATAATTGCTACTAAGCACATATCTCCTCCTCTCCTGGGCTTGTTGATGGATGCCTCCACCTACTCCGCTTTTATAAATAGATCTGTTGGAGCGGAGTAGTTCCCTGATGCCCGAGCTTCCACCTGGGACGTTCCTCATTTAACAGAGAGGAAGCGGCACATTAGTGCCATTTCTGAGCCCGTCCAAAACGTGATGGTGCCAAGCCTTGTCCTGATTCCACCGGAGCCGTGCCAACACCGCCAGCCAAGGAAGACAGAGACACAGAGAGACGCAGAGAGGCAGAGATGGAAGATCAGAGACTTTCACTCCTTCCCATCTTCACACACTCACCCACAATGCTCCTCTTTTAGCATCTGCCTCCTCCCTCCTCCGTCAGCGTGCTGCTTTTCCCATTACTGTTATGAGCTTAGCACAGAAACGCCCGGAATTCCCTCCATCAGTGAAAACAAAGCGGCAGTAAGTCGCTGCGGCGTTGTTGATTTAACTCCAGGCTGCAGGCTCGTCCTCGCGGCGCCGACGGGCTTAGCGAAGAGAAATGTCATTAGTTTTCGTGGTCGACTCGGTGGTTTATCAGCCTCAGTTTGGATGTGTGGTAATTCAATAACGATCATTACATTTTCTCTCGTATTACACGGAGGCGAGTCATAATTCATGTTTAAGTTCTGGAATGAGTTTCAGTCGGGAGCAAACAAGGGACACGTTTGAGACTCGGCAGGTTATCGCGCTTTCCTTCATGACTTGTCACTCAGGAAAACAGTATGAATTCGCTGCATGTATTACTGTGCCTGCAGCTCCCGATTGGTCTGCAGATGTAAGTCAGATGAGTCACAGCAGCAGCCGTGTTCGTACGAGGCTGCAGCGTCTCTCATCCAGTCAGTGATCAGCTGCCACAGCGACGTCTTCAGGTGGCATTCTGGCCAAAAATACACAGTTTGTTTGCACATCTGACGACCCTGAACTCGTACCAAAGGCCTGACTCGCCCCTGCCGAGGCGACACCGGCGTGATGACGCTGACGAATCAAAGCGGGCGCACCGATTCGCCACTGAGCTCCACAAACGATTGGTTTTCTCATCGTTAATGTGATTCATCGACTAATTGTTTCAGCTCTTGGATATTTTGTCTTACATTATCTCAATATATTTTTTACATTTTTATCACATTTTTTCACGTATTACTGTCATTTCATGTGTTCTGATCATCTCATATCACGAGTCAGATGTGTTCTCGTAGCTCCGTCACAGATCACACAGCAGGACGTCGCCGTGGTGTCCTCTTGTTCCAGCAGCGTCGGCTGAAGTCAGGCAGCCTCTGCGGGAGCTGCAGACTGGAGCTGTGCTGCTGAAGGGGCTCATGGAGCATCAGTCCCTTCTTCAAACGTGTGAAAATAAAATCCAGCCTTGCTTTGCTTTGCTGGATGTTGGTCTGTGACGGCGACGGCCTCAGTCCAGCTGACCTGACAGCATAGCATCCTGTCACAGACAGCTAAAGGAAGCTGTGCGAATGTCACGGCTGTGAGCTGATGTCTGATTGTGAGGAGGTCGGTCTTCCCTCATGGAGATGGGTCATCATTTCCTCTGTCATGTGACCATTTCTGACCAGTCTCATTTCAGTGCTCTTATTAAAACGTTTGGCTGAAGCAGACGATGGTGTGGAAGCAGTGAAAACGTTTCAGTGATTGGAACGGCACAGATGATTAACAGGAGCATCTCTGAATAAGTGCACAGTGTTTACTGAGACAGGAAGTCTCTCACAGGAGACGAGCTGGTGTCCTCGGTGGAAGTCGTGTGTTTGTTTGACTCGTCCGTCCTCCTCACTTTCCTGCAGTTACCAACTGTTTTTCTCTTTGTACTGAAGTGGGTTAAAGTGTTAAGAGCAAGCATTCGGATGCTAAAGGCTAACGTGTGTGTCTGTGGAGACGCCGAGGGGCGTGACGAAGCGTCGGTGTTTGACGCTGTGGGAACGACAACGGGCTCGCTGAGCTACAGGAAAGGATTTGGTGAAGCTTTAAAACAATCTTTGAATACAAATGTCAAACTGCAGAAAACTGCATCATCATTTTTTCTTTTCTTTTCTTTTCTTTTCCTTTTTTTCTTTTCTCTTCATCACATCGCCTGCTGTTAAAGCTTCTTCTCTGTCTGGACTCCCTCCCATAGTACATCAGATACAGATAAGTAGAAGTAGATATACAGTATGTTCAAGCCCCCCTCAGGATGAACCAAGGTAACTTTGCTGATCCTCTGACTTTTCATCTAGCGCCACCATCAGGTCAACATTTGAATGTGGTCAATACTTTGTTTTATGGCCAAAAACCTGCAGGACTGATGACACTCCCATCAGCCTCAGCTGGACTTTGTGTTCACTGATAATTAGCATGCTAATATGCTAAATTATACCTGCTAATCATCAGCATTGTCGTTGTGGGCATGTTAGCGTGCTGGTGTTAGTGCTCGGCTCAGTGCTGTGCTGCATGCTGCAGGCTCACGGTCTTCAGTTCAGACTTGAACCTCTTCGTCCTCTGACGCCTCGTCACTGGCAGCTGGATTCACCTTCTGTTTGCAGCTGCATTAATTGTTTCAGGGCTTCTCTTGCTGCAAAGTTTGCTCTGATTTTGTGGTGATTAAAGTTTTCACATTTTCATGAACCAAACAGCAGAGGAGGCAGCGTCACGCTAACGTCCTCGTGAACAGACGACGTTCACCAGGCCGACTCGAGCGATTTCCATCAGAGTGTTGAAGCAGACGAACGTCACAGAGCTGCAGGAGCAGTCAGGAAGTCGCTCTGCATGAGGCTCAGTGTCTGTCGCTGTCCTGATCACTGAGGAACTCGTCCGTCTAACCAGCTGCTTCCTAAATGCTGTGTTTTGTGAAGTCTCTGCCACCTAAAGAACGTGTCCACTTGCAGTTTGTTGGACATCTGCTCGGGGACTTGTGTGTCTTCGTCAAGTCATTTAAGAGTTCTTTTATACCTCTGGAACATTTGGCTCTGAGTTAGCAGTAAAGAAGAACAGATGCATGCGTTATCGTCCGTGTCCCACCACCACTGAAGGTTTGTGGGCTTTCGTCTGGGCGAGAAGCGAAAATGAAGTCGAGTCTCTTTTCGCTCGGGGACGAGTTCCCGTCTCCTGCGTCCCGTTCCAACAAGGTGCTAATGTAAAGTGAGCTTGTTAGGCAAAAAGCCCGTCTTTGAACGACGTCTTCATTAGCCAAACGTCGGGCCGAGTCTTCGTCTATCTCCATTTGTGCCCGTCTCTGTATCTGCTTATCTCCGTCTCCCGTCCCCCTCTGCTCGTCCGTCTCTCGGTTATATTTGTCTCCTGCTCGGCGCCTCTGGTGCCGCGTCCCCACAGACACTCGGCGGATGATTGGCCATTTAATATTTAATCTGTCTGACTGGAGGTTTGGCAGCGCTGCCCCTGTTGTCTCTGCAGTGCGGGCCCTCTGCCACGGCCTTCATTGTGAGCGGGGACATAAAGGAGGACGACGCCATAAAGACGGACTACTTTTATTCTCCGCTCTGTGGCTCGGCCGAATGTGCCATAAGAAAAGAAAATTGCTTCTCGTCTGGAGGAATGGACGAACACCCAGATGAACTTTCCTTGTCACTCGTGGTGACCTATAAAGTAGGAAGAAAGAGAAGAAAGTCAGTTAATTGATGTTTTTATGCCCTTTTTGTCCCGACTGTTAGGCTGACTTCAGTTTTCATGGAGCTAACAAATTCACCACTTTCTGGTTATTCAGGTGTTTAAGTGTGATTTCCTCCAAAAATTCAACCTTGAAGAAATCTAAACCAGAAACCGCTCTGACTGAAGGTCTGAACGTGGCAAACTGGTTTTGTTTTTGCTGAAAATGTCTCAGAGCTCAAAGCGTCTCGGTCACTGCAGGGTCGACTCCAGGCGGCGACCTTTGCTGCAGGTCGCTGCATCACTGTCACTGCGACGACGACGGCGGCCAAAAACAGCATCTCTGAACAGACGTGTTCCAGAGACTGGACCTGGACCAAAACGACATATACGCTCTGTAGACTCTGTTGGCTTTGACCTGAATTTATATTCCACAAACTTTAGATTACAAGCTTGTAGTGATTTACCAGGTCAGAATAAACGCCAGGCTGGTAAACAACATCAGTTTTCTCAACGTCGTGTTGACTGGAAACAGCAGAGGAGGCTGAAAGCTGCAGATGTGAGAGATACAAACACAATATTTTCACAGCGAAAGAAGAAGAAATCCACAAACAGTTAAAGGCCTTTATCCTCAACCTGGAATAACACCGGAGTGAAAGCATCGGAGGCTCGGAGGGGACGAGTCACCGCGTCTTCACCCTCTGGTGTGAACAGCAGGTTTGTGGCGCTGCAGTTTGGTTTCTGCTCAGTGGACTTTGTTTGTAGGACGAGGACACTGGAGAAGAGACTCGCAGGTCAGAAACAAAGCAGAGATCCTTCTGGATCCTCTCTGGAGACAAAGAAGAAGAAGAGCTTGCTCTTCGCTTCCCTCCATCATCTTCTCGCTCCCTCTGTTTTATCTGCTCATTGCAGCCGCCTGCCCGCTTTCTTTAAGCCCGCGGCGGCGGCAGACGCGGCGGCGTGCGGCAGATGTTAAGCGTACCGAGCAGAGTGCAGTGAAACACAACGACCGTGCTTCATCAGGAGGGAATGAAGAACGGTCAGCGTGCCATTACGTGAGCTGGGAAAGGCTTTCTGCGCTGAGAGTCGGCAGGTTAGCGCAGCATGCCGCCGCCTGCATCACTTTCACGCTTCTTAAAAGGGGGAAACGGCTGTGACACGGGACTGTGAACGAGCCAGCAGGTGTCACACGCGTGGACAAAAAAACAGAAACTGTTTAAACTGAGCTGCTCAGACTCTTTCTCTTTTCTGCAGGAGCTGCTGTTGAACACAGTCCAGACCTTTAAACGTGTTTGTGAGTCTGCTGCAGTAATGATGTTTTCATTAGGGCCTCATAACGTTGACAAAGCTCTCAGAGCCACAGAGGACGCGTGCTGTTTCTACCAGACGGCTATAAATCTGACTTTATGTAGCCGTGTAATAAACTGCACTGACGGCCACAAACACGCCACATATGGTCGGGATAACACTCTCATAATCAATTTAACTTACCTGCTGTCCTGTAGATGTGTGTGTGCGTGAGTGTGTGTGCATGTGTGCACGAGTGTGTACGTGCACATTTTGGCAAATAGAGCATAATTGTATTTTCCCAGTCAGTGTGTGTCAGAGTGTGACACTGTGTGCACGCTGTGAGTGTATGTTTACAGGCATGCCTGAGGTGGTTTGGCGTACTGTGTGTGTGTGTGTGTGTGTGTGTGTGTGTGTGTGTGTGTGTGTGTGTGTGTGTGGCCACATACTTTATCTAAGTGAAAGTACAGTGCAGCAGTGTAGAAGTGGTCTGTTGCAGGTCAGAGTCCTGCAGTCACGCCGCGGTCGCCTGTTTCTCCGGCTCATCATAATCATGATATATTAAATGTATTAACTTAATCTAATGAGTTAATTACTTTGGAAAATGAATGTAATTAACAAATGTTTCTTTGTCGGCGTCCTAGTTGTACCTCATGGGTGGTATTAAACTTTCCTCCCTTCAGACCTGAAGAAGAAGCGGCTCATTCACTCTGCTGCTCCTCTACGTTCCTGCCACAAATCTTCATTTTAGAGAATGAGCTCTTCATCGTGTTCTTCTTCAAGCGTTGTGTTCACACAAATGCAACTACACACACTCAAACAAGCGCCGCGTTGGCGAGCCAACAGAACCACTGCAATCACTGACTGTTTCATCCGCTGGTTTCCCTCTCAGACCTTTTATGTGCCATTTAAAACACCGACAGTTTAACACTCTCCAGTTCTCGGGCTTTGACGGTGGATCCAGAACAAAGCGCCTCAGATTTCCAGCCCGTCTCTGTTCCGTCTGTGAACCGGCGATGGTCTGAGTGTAATCTGTCTCTGCTTCAGCGTGCGTCGCAGGCAGGGGACCGGGCTTAATCTGGCCTGTGATAGCTAGCAGGCTAGCTGCGCCGAAGATGGACCGGCATCACTAGAGCAAATCACTGAGGGGAGATTCATTGTCAGCGCCGCTGTGTGAAGCAACTATCTCCCTGAAACACGCCTGGCGCTGAGCTGAACGACATTTAAAAAGCCCACAGAGAGCTGGATGCTGCAGAGAGGAGAGTGTGTGTTTATGAGAGAGCCTGGAGCAGATCCACTCACAGTCAAGTGTTTCATTGCTGCTTTTAGCAGAATGCTGATTCTCTTAGCAGCACTTTGCGAATGAAAGCAATGTATTCACACCATGTAAGCACAGGATCAATATGGACGTGTGTGTGTGTGTGTGTGTGTGTTTACGAGAGGTCTCTAAAACAAAATGACTGAATGAGCTGCCATTTTGTTGATGATTGCTTAATGGGTTCTGGGCGGACCGCAGAGTGTCAGCACAGGGCTTTGGCAGGAGGAAGAGAATCAGAGAGAGAGAGGAAGTCAGAGACCGACAGTGAGGAAGAGTGAGGAAGAGGAGCCAGAGAGACACACAGGGAGGGAGGAAGAGGAGGAGTGGATGAGGTTCAGAGTGAAGGATGGAGCTGCTACACACACGAAGCTCCCAGTGAACACGTTCTGACGCTGTTTCCCTCTGGAGAAGTTAACAAACCTGTGGGCCATCACACCTCACCTGTGGGCCATCGCAGCTCACCTGTGGGCCATCACACCTCACCTGTGGGCCATCGCAGCTCACCTGTGGGCCATCGCAGCTCACCTGTGGGCCATCACAGCTCACCTGTGGGCCATCACAGCTCACCTGTAGGCCATCACAGCTCACCTGTGGGCCATCACAGCTCACCTGTGGGCCATCGCAGCTCACCTGTAGGCCATCACAGCTCACCTGTGGGCCATCACAGCTCACCTGTAGGCCATCACAGCTCACCTGTTGGCCATCACAGCTCACCTGTGGGCCATCACAGCTCGCAGCTCACCTGTGGGCCAGCTGTGAGGAAAATCAAGCCAGTCGTGTCACCTGAGACAAAGACAAAGAGGCGTAAATTCATAGTGTACAGTGATTTGTGTGAAGGTGAAGTGATGCAGTGAAATGTTCTTTTTCATGATGTGGACACGCAGGTTTACATTGTCAATGTGTCCATAATTCACTTTTACAGTTAAATCCATAATTCATAGCTCAGTTAACCTCGCGTGGCTCTGAGATAGAAACGTGAATCTCTGAAGTGCTGTTTGAATTACTGGGAAGCTAAATAATGTGGAGACGCTTCCTCCCAGCCGCCCAAACGGCCTAAATTAAAATGTTCGTTGTAACTGGAAGCGTGCCATTCAATTAAGTGAGGTCATTCAGAATTTAATTGGCAGCTCTGTCATTACTTAAAATTTGGAGTGGGTTCGGACCCTTCACCCCGTCTCTCCACTTCAATATTCCTCCTCTCGTGACCTCTTCACCCCCTCTGTCCTGTGCCGTCTTTCTTCCTCTCCTCCCCGTCCTCCTCACCTGGTGTACTACCCCCCCCAAAGGACGGCGAGGTGAGAATGGAGGGTGATGTAGGACAAATGAATTAACAGCATCAGATTAAATAGGATTACTGCACTCAGTGACAGAGAGGGGCTCGGCGCTCCTAATGAATTATGTAAGCACAAAGACTCCTGACCAGATTTAATGGCATGCCACTGAGCTGCTGTGTGTGTGTGTGTGTGTGTGTGTGTGTGTGTGTGTGTGTGTGTGTGCGTGCGTGCGTGCGTGCGTCTGCATTACCCACAATGCCACATTGGATGGAGATTTAGGTGTGCTACGCTAGTAGCGGCTCATGTAGCCTGCAGCAGCTCACACCAACACATTTCGGACGCTGACTCGAGTGACATCACTTGAGGACATTTCTCAGCTCCCCCTGCAGGAGTAAAGCATTCATACGTACGCAGCAGAGGTCTTCCTCACTGTGGAGAGGACACTATCAGACCGTCTCTGCTGAAGACTTTCATCCTGCTGAACTTCCTGGTTCACGTGACGCGAAGTGAGATGTTGTTTGAAGACGGAGAAGAAACCCTGCTGACCTCCGTCACACGCAGCTTCACCGCTGTGTGCCCCTCCCCTGTTTATCCTCCTCCTGTGTCTCCATGTCCTGTGTCCATGTGATCTGTACCAAGCCTGGCAGGTGTTAAAGCAGGGGGCAATTCATTTTTCCAAGGGGCCGCGTGAGAAACCTGAGCTGTGCTGGAGGCCGAACCAACAATAACTTAATTCAATTCTGCTCAATATTAATTTTCTCCCATTGTAAAAAGCAGTAAATTATATATTTTTGGATAAGCTGCTCCTGGAAATCAGAAGAAAAAGGACATTTTGGAAATATTTCTAGAAACATATGAAATTGTGGTGAAGGTCAAACAGGAAAATCCTCCTATAGAAGTAATGAACAGTAAGAGCAATCATTCCATCAGGGTTTCATTTTATTTTTGGCATGTTCATCTTCACAAACACTGAAAAGGTGTTTTGCAGGATGTTAAAGATCAGCAGTCGGTCGACTTTTACAAAAAGCAAAATGTGCTTTTAATGTCCTCAACTCTCCTCGTTACAGGACGTCAGGAGAGGGGCGGGCTAGTTAGCGAACTAGTTAATGCTGCTGGTAACGGTAATGGTCGAGGTAAAATTAAGTTCAGTACATCAGTTAGCTAGTGTTAGTTAACTAGTTAATTAACTACCGCTAAATAACATTAGTTCGCTAGTGCTAGCTCGCAAAATAATGTTATTCAGTCTAACTGACGTTATCTAGCCGCTAACACTAACGGTTACCGGTAGAGGAAACGTCAACGAACGGGAGGATACGGTCACCGTCAGGTCGCTGTGAAGCTGCGGACGGTCTGGAAAAACTACTGAGAAACTGAGTCAGTTCCACTTCAGACTGACAACGAAGTAACTCAAGCAGTAATCAAGTAAAACAACCGGGCTAGTTAGCTAACTAGTTAACGCTACCGGTAACCAATAGCGTTAGCTAACTAACTAGTTCACAGTCGCGGTAAAAGTGTGGCCTCAGCCCAGTGTCATTGAAATGAATGAGGAGGCTCCCGTTGTTATCACAGCATCAGTGTGTGCACACAGGAGGACACAGCCTGTACAGACCAACTCCATCACATGTCGGCCAACATCGGCCCATGTGACACAGACACCACAGATACTCCTCGCCGGCCAATTAAATGAGAGAAACGTCAGAGTTATCAGACTTCACTCCACGTTTCGTGCTGCCAAACGGGAGGAGAAACCGAGACAGATGAGGAAGAGATGGAGGAGAGGGAAGAGAAGGACGTGAGGAGGAAGAGGAGGATAAAAGGATAAAGAAAGTGAGTCAGTCAGCAGAGGGGGTTTGTCAGACTCTCCTCCTCTGTGAATCACCGTCTCACTGAATGCTGATGCTCAGTTTTACAAATATTGTGATAATAACAATGTGCACACATGAAAGGAGACACACACACACACACACACGCACACACACACACAGTCCAGTGACTCAGACAGTGTATAACTGTGCAGTAGCTTGTTGCTTTCTGCTTCATTTAGCCATCCATCGGCAGGCTGGAAAGAAACAGCATGTTGATGAATGTATGCGCCTACGTGTGTGTATTTCTGTGTGTGTGTGTGTGTGTGTGTGTGTGTGTGTGTGAGGAGGAGGACATCACAGTAAATGAGAGGTTGTAATGAAATCAGTGATTGCTGCACTCTGAGCGAGCAGGGTCACTGTAATTAAGTGTGATTAGGCCTCAGTGTTTGTCTTCCTCCTCTTCCTCACACAGCAGCCAAACACGCTGCGAGCACGCCGCTGCTGCCGCCACCGCTGCCCCACCTGCCTCTGCCTGTCACATGAGTCTGTCTCATTTGGATTTTTGTTGTCTTCTGTTCTGATTCGTTGTGTGACGCTGAGGCTCAGAGGTCTGTGGTTCAGTGATTGTTATCCTCCATGTGGCACTGTGGCGATGAATTGTTTGTTTTCTTGGTTTTCCATGTCTTATATTTCTTTATGTTTATGAAGCTGCTGCCGGCTGTCGGCCCACTGAGACTTTGGATGTACAGTGTTCATGATTGACTAAGTCTGAGTGGCAGCTGATGAGGTTTCTGGCTTCAAATAACTACTTTATATTCATGGACTCTTTGCCAGTTAGCATGGGTTAGCCACAATGCTAGTGTGCACACGAAAAGGTTTTGTCCAAACATGTTGGAGCCCAGAGGAGAGAAGCTGTCTGTGACGTCAGTCACTGCAGCCACAGAAAGCTTGTTGATGAGGGACCTTCAGAGATGATGCTCTGAAAATAGCAGGAAGTTAGTGATTGTGGCTCGTCGCTCTGATTTGGTTCACTTATCAACACGAGCAGGAGCTGTGACACGCAGCTCCTGGAGGGGATTAAGGTACCTGATTGGATCAATTTGGCACTCCTCCTCCTCCTCAGAGTCATAACTCAGTCAAATCAGTTATTTTTAGCTTCGGTGTGACTTAATTACTGAGGATATCATTAAAGTCACCACTGCCTGACAATCATCCTGTTTCTTCAGCCTCGCAGTGATCCAGTGATAGCATGAACACACCGCTAACAGGAGTTGCTAACGGCTAATTCAGCCGGCTGTTAATGGAGACAATTTGGCAGCTAACAAACTGAGTCTGAGGCGACGTCATGCTGCCTGTTTACATCCCCCAGAGCATTTAGGGAGCTGTAGAGCCAAAAGTTAGAGCGTGATTACTGTGAAAATAGAAGCAAGACCAGAACGACACTACCGAGCGAGGCTCAGAACAGACAGCTGACCCCCTTCTCTGTCCATTCGTGTCCAGATATTCATCCTCAGCGTCTGTGTGGATGTTTGACACGTTCAAACCCTCGTGTGTGCGTTCAGCGCATCAGCACCGGCCTCAGCGCTCGATGCCATATGTGCTGCGTAGGCCCGTCAGCTGGGCTCAGTGCAGAGATCACACGGTCTCACACTGATCCAGATGTGGCCTGCTGCCTAATTAATGGAGAATGAGAGACACAACCACAGCCACAAGACAGAAGTCAGGGCTGCAAACAATGACGAAACACACTGTTCACACTGACCCACACACGCTTAGCATGAGCACACACACCAGTGTGTTTATTAGAAGTAATTTCATCATCTGAATTACGCTGAGACGTAAAGTTATACATCACCATGGCCACAGCTCGCTGCTACGGCCCACCTCAGCTCCACCACGCTCCACCTCTCTGCACTTCTGTGGACATGGGTTTGATGGGGTCAGTCTCTGAGCTTCACTTTGGCTCTTCAGGAAGCGCCGGGTGACGTCACAGGGACGAGGACACTGTGACCAAAAACCTGCCAAGCTAATAATATTCCCATCAGCCTCAGCTGGACTTTGTGTTTGCTGCTAATTAACAAACGTTAGATTTCGTAAACTAGGGTGGTGAACGTGGGAAACATGCCATATTTGCTGTGAGGTAGTTGCAGTTGCACTTTATCTGCTTAATACACTTTGGGTACCGTTGTGAGTTCACATCACAGTGTGGACTAAAGGACAGAGCTTTTACCTGCTCTGTACCCGTTGTGGCGCCCTGAGCGCTGACTGTGGGCTCCACATGCTCGCATGTGGCCTGGAGTCGGAGGGTCGGGGTCAGAGGTCAGGGGAACACTCGCAGCACCGGCCGGCACAGATCGTACAGCGCTCCTGCAGACAAACACGCTCATTTAATAGACATCAGCGTTCAGCAGAAGGTCAATAACTTCAAGTCCTCTGCAGCTGAAGGCACGCACAAATGTCAGATGGAAATGTCAATAACCGTGTTCGGCGCTTCTCTGTGGCCACACGCGGCTTTTTCTCGCCCTCTTTGTCTCTTCCTGCTTTCTTATTCCTCTCAGGTACGCAGAAGCTTCTGGGCACTCGAATCAATCTTGGATCTCTGTCTGTGCCATTGTCATTCCTGCTCATGCTCCTCGTCTCTCTTCCCATTCGTCCGTCCTGTGTTTCCTTCTTCTGCTGTCCATCCCTTTGTCTTTGCTGTCTATCACTTCCTCTCCTCTCCTCTTCTGTCTTGGATCATCGCAGCTTTAGCCGCCGTCACCTTCCAGCTCCGGTCGTGTTTGCTTCCCTGCTCGCGCCTCCTCCTCTGTCTCTCTGCCTCTGTCTCGGATCAATGCGGGTTTAGCCATCGTCACATTGTAGTGCAGGTTGTGTTTTATTGAAGCTGTCAAGGTGCTGACCTTTCTATGTCCAGAGGAAGAAAGAGGGATGCCAGCAGGTATGATGGAGGGAGGGAGGGATGACCAAGCCGCTTATGAGTCTAATCTGTCAAAGGGTCAGAAGGTGGAGGATTTCGTTTGCTGCCAAACTTTTTCCGTCAGCGACACTTGGTTTTTCATTTATTCCTCCTGTCACTCACCAGTGTGCATTCATTCATTTGTACATATTACACTAACCGTCAGTGGCGTTCAGGTACAGTGAGAAATCACAGTCACATTTCTCAGGCCATCAGGATCAAGCTTTATATAAACACCATCAAACTGCACAGTCAGCATTAATCGTGATGTGAGCACTGACGCTGGCCTCTCTTTCCTGTGTCTTCCATGTGTTGACCGGCTGATGCTGAAGCGTTTGGTGTTTGCTTACCAGCTAATTAAAAGTCTTTGGCAGGCACCTCCAATTTACAATGAAGTGCAATTCATCAAAGCTTTTTAGTGCATAAGAGCTGAGTGGAGAATCTGGAAGATGCACATGTTTCCTCTGTGTGTCTTTAAGCGTGAGCTGAGTCGATGTATCCTCCCCACAGCCTCCTCGCATGGCAGCAGTTCACGGTACGATGAGGTCAGATTAAGGTGTAGTGAAGGTTTGGAAGGTGCATCTCACAGCAGGAAACAGGAAGTGAGCGGCGGCGTTAAACTCTGATGTTTGATTGACCAGCCGTCCACCACCTCCTCCCTCTGTGTGTCTCCAGAACATCACCTGACGTCCTCTTTTTGTCCTGATGGATGAGAGTCATAGTTACTACAGCCGCTAGAGGGCGCTGTCCTGGAAGGTAAATGAACGTTTTGAGACGTCTCGCATCACATGTAATTTTATCCCTTTTAGAGGATTCTGCATCTCCTCATTTACAGTCACTGTGGCAGTTTGTGTCATGTGATCTGATGCTGTGACCAACAGTTAGACCAACCTTTTTATCTGTAAGCATGATCTCAGTCTTTAGCAGTTCTTCCTGTAGTCTTTTACTTTACTTCTCAACTGTGGTCATGATTGTAACCATGAGGACGACCATCCCCCAGTCTTAACAAAGCAGTCATTCTAGCAGGAACCAGGATCCAAACCAAACCCCGACCCCTTCGTTTAGGTGATTTAACTGAGGTTGAAGGTGAAGTCCATTTCATGCTTATTGCTCATTATGATGATTGAGTGATTCATTTCTGAGTTCCTCTAAATGCCTCAAAAACTTGAGTTGTCTTTTAGGAGGGAAACCTTTAAACTGTAGAACTCGGACCAGAAGACAAAGATATTTGTTTGTAATTTGATGTTTTATGTAAGAACTTCTATGTCTAACTAAGTCTTCACCACGACGTTTACCAGCAGAGCGACTCCGTCTGAGCTCCTCTCATTCCTTTGCTTATTGTCCGATGACCTCCAGGCTCTGGATTGAGGAAACTGGACTTGAGTGAATTTCTGCTGACAATAGTGCAGCAGAGACCTGGAGAGGACACCCCCCTCTGTGGGCTCACCATGTGGGCATCCACGGTGGGCCACCACAGCCCCAGTGAGCCCCCTCAGCTGTGTGCTGTGCAAGCTGACCAGAGATTTTACAAACCGTCAGTCCTCAGGCCCCATTTCTACTGTGTGACAGAGTTTCCATTTCTGAGATCAGAGAGACGGAGAGAGAGGAAGTGAGGGAGACATACCTCTGTTGCTCCCATGCTTTAAACAAATCAAAATAATTCATCTGTAACTGCTGCGAAGGACCCCTCCTCTGTGGAGGCTACTGTATGAATAGATGATAATGACCATATAATTCAATTCAGTTCAGTTTTATTTATGTTGTTCCAAATCACAAGAGAAGATGTCTGAGGACACTTCATCCATATAGAGCTGGTATGGACAGACAGACAGACAGACAGACAGACAACTATAATAATAGACATTTTACTTATAATGAAATAGTATATGATATATTGTATATAGTATAGTATATAATTAAATACAGCACTATGGATCTTATAATAATGGAAGTGTGACTAGTAGCAGTAGCACTTGCAGTGGATGTCAGGCTGGGCCACGGCAGGACATGCAACCATAATCCACAATCCAGGTTCAGACTATGGGAACCTGTGAGAAAGCACAAAGACTTAGATAAGAAGCTAAGCTAGTAACATGTGTTACAGATGGAGAGGGAGAGGAGGACAGAGGAGCTCAGTGCATCATGGGAAATCTTCCAGCTGTCTGATCCTATGGCAGCATAGCTAGGAGCTGGTCCAAGGCCAGCCTGAGCCAGCCCTACCTGCCAGCTTTATCAAAGAGGACAGCTTGAAGCGTTCCTTCATCTTTAATTATATAAAATATGTTGTCTGAAGTCAGAAATGATGACAAATGTTGTACTTTAATAAATAGCAAACAGTTCAAAATGTCCCAGTGTTTGATGACAACAACATTAGCGTGTTAATTATTCTGTATTCTTTCCATGTTTATGTATTAATGATTCATGACGAACAGACGTGTTACAGGAAAGTGTGTCATTTTCATATTTAGGTTTATGGATGTGAAGGGGAGTCTTTGCTCCATTCATCAATTCATCAATCAACAGAAAATTAATTTTCTTAAACATTTAATCGTCCACAGCCTCTGTCCTGGTTCCTCATAGAAAGCACCTCTGAAGTGTGATCAATTGGTTTTCTGAAGTGTTTGAACCCTCTCTGACTGACACCATAAAATCAATCAATTGATCAGCAAACCGTTCATAGTGATGAACTGAACGTGTTTGGCTTTTGGGGCTTTTGGTCAGACGATGACAATGTCACCATGGAAACTGTGTAACAGAAAATTTTCACTTCTTCTCACATTTTTGGACAAAAGAAACAATCAGCTTGAGGAAATGATCACGTCCTTGAGGCTGTTCGGAAACACTGATTCTGCGAGCAGGAGCAGCAGACGCTCTTGGGTCCGATGCCTTCAAAGACGCTGTCAGCTGGACGAGAAGGTCCTCATGGTGGATCTGATGCGGACCTCTGTGCTGCGGTGGACATGAGGCCTCATGTCAGGGTTTGGATCATATACAGTCGGGACATGCGTCTCGTGTCCCAGAGACAGTGAGGACTGAGGATTCATGCTAGTTTTATGTTTCTCCTTCTTTTCTTTTCTTTCTGTTACATGTTTTTCTCTGTCAGTCACAGTAAATGCAATCAAGCTGAACTGTGTGTGTTCACAGCGTTCAGCCTCGCTTTGACATGAGCATCACCGGAGCTTTGGAGAAACCTGAAACGCGATCATTTGACTTTGAATCACAGCAGAGCGTTGTGATGAAATGGTGAATGAAGCTTGATTTTTAGGACCTGTTTCCTCCTTTCAAGGTTCTGTTTCTCTCCAATGGTGTAAAGGCGATGCCATCCGATTTGCCTCAGCTTTTATATGAACCTTTGCAGCTCAGGATTTCACTGAAGGGGTTGTTTTACTGAATGAGCTCACAGAATGCTTCGGAATTAAAAAGAGGGAATGAGCAATGAAAAACACTGGATTCAGAAAGCAGAAACGTGTGATCACAGACCCAGAAATCTGCTCACAGGTCTGTGTGCATGTTCCTGTAGGTTCCTGTACGCTCCTGTAGGTTCCTGAACGTTCCTGTACGTTCTACATGATGTGGAGGAACTGTAGTTACACATTTCGTCACGCTCGTGGTAACAGGTTGATTTTCTTATTGACATTTTTCTGAAAATGTGCGAGTCACCTTCAGTTATCACCCTGAAGTCGCAGCAGTAATCTCCAGCAGCGACTTCTTTGCTCTGGGTTTTTCATTAACAGTTCATGTCCTCCTTAGCATCAAACACAGGAGACAGTAAAGCTTCTGTAGTAAGAATGAAAACACAACAGTGATTTGTCGGCTGTCCCAAACAGAATTCCTGTTACTTCAAATACAGTAGTATGAATACACAGACAGTATTCAGGGCAGAGGCATGAGGTCTTCAGCAGAGGGAGAATCGGTGGTAAAACACAAACTTCTCCTCCAGCAGGTCTTGTTTTAACAAAAAATACCAAATTTTTCAACAGGATTTAATTGGTTTAAACCAATTTTCAAGTAGGTTTTCTGTCCCTGTGTGCCCAGACTGTGTTTGTACCTGGTGCTGAGGACACTGATCACCACAGTTTGAAGTAAATGAGGTCTTGTTCTGATGTTGACAGCTCAGAAAAGGCCTGTGGTAACAGGGACTGAAGTAACACAGGGAGAAACTGCAAATAAGCTGCTGATTATGTGCTGGAGTCCCTCTAAGTAAGTAAAAAGTGTTTGTGCTGCAAATGGTATTTTTAAAATCCAATTTCCCTCCAGATCTTTGGCTTATTCATTTTCCTCTTTCTTTAAATTAAAAACAAAAATAATGAGCCTGTGGATTGACATGAATGCGTTTGACTTTCAGCCCTGTGCAGAGCCTCTGCAGCCCCAAACCTCAGCTCCTCCGGCCGGTCCGAGTCTGAGAGCATCACTCTCAGCAGATCAAAGGCTAATTGGGAGGAATATCTGCTGGGGGGATTTGCAACTTTAAGAGTTTCCCAGGGATTTTCTTCAGGGATGGAATTGAATTTTTACTGGCCATTAGTGAAAACCTTGATGGACAGAGATCAAATAATCCCTGACCTGCTACAGATTTTCTCTAATTACCATGAACACCTTTTACTCTGCGCTGTTTCACACTCATTTTCCAGCAAACGGAGAACATCCGCTCTCACCTCCCACACTTACACTCTGACGTAGATTAGCACCGTCCCTGAGCGCAAAGCTCCACTGACATCATTCTACGCTGCAGCTCCACATTTTAAAGACACGTCTGTTTGTAATCTACCTTAAAATGAAGTTTCTCTCCATCAGTCTTCATATCTGATCTCGCTCCACCTCCACAGGTCGTCTGTAAAACTTCATCCGTCGGCGGTTTTCGTTGCTGTGGGACCTGCAGTGTGTGCGTCTCTGCTAGAAAAGTATCCCAGCATGCATTTCACATGAACCAGCAGCCATGATGGAGAATCTGAGCCAGCCTGTGTGACACTTTGATTTAAATATACATGATAAATCTCGACTGAAAAGCCTTTAAGTGAGCCTTTGAGTCGAGATTACTTTGTCACAGGTGTTCAGGTGTGTTCAGGTGTTCAGGTGTGTTGAAGTGTGATCACCTGCTGTCCCACCTGCATCCTCTCGTCCTCGGGAGTTTGACCTCCAGAGTTAAACCCGTGAGTGTGAACAGCAGGGAGTCCAGTCAGAACGTATTCTGCGTGGCTGGAGTTTTTCCCAGCATGCACCAGTACCGAGCACACCGGGTGAAGTTGAGGAATCGGTCCACAGTAAAGTCTTGTTCAGTTCTTTGTGTTGTTTGAGGAGCGTTTGTAAGGAAACTGAGTCTTCCATGTACAAAGCTGCACTCACAGCGATCCATCAGAGCTTTTTAACTAATTCAGGAGTTTTTGACCTTTTTGGCTCCAGAAGCCTAAAAGTTCAACCATCCTTCCAACCAAACGGTCCAGCTACACGACCGTCTTCCTGTAGCATCATGCCGTGGTCCTCTCAGGCGTACTGTGACACCTCACATTTATACTGTCCAGCCGTCTCCCCAAACCCTCCAGAGGTTCACTGTGGTCACCTTCCACCTTCCTCACTGCTCTTCCTTCTCTCTCTCCGTCCAGATCCCACAGATCAGCTATGCATCCACCGCTCCGGAGCTAAGTGATGATCGGCGCTACGACTTCTTCTCTCGGGTGGTCCCTCCAGACAGTTTCCAGGCCCAGGCCATGGTGGACATCGTGAAGGCCATGGGCTGGAACTACGTCTCCACTGTGGCCTCAGAGGGCAGCTACGGGGAGAAGGGGGTGGATGCCTTCATGCAGCTCTCCAGAGAAGCAGGTAAGACTGATGGCCGGCCGCCAGTTTCTGTAGCCAATCAGTGGAAGAGTCTGTGCTGTTCACCAGGTGACATTTCACCTCAAACCTTTATCAGGAAACATTGAAGAACATCAGTTGTTGGCTTCCACAGCTGAGTTGAGTCCAAACACTGTCTGTCTGTGTTTAGCTCAGTTCATGTGTGTTGGTGTGGTGGTCTATGGGCAGACTAACCCGCCTGGAGAGGAGGGTCTGAGTGGGCTTCAGACCGGTTTGTCTTGGACGAATGCACCTCGTGTCATGAACGGGCCGCAGTACGCTATGAAGTGTCCCGTTTCCTCACAGCACATATATAGAATGTGTCTCCTGTCTGTGGGACACAGTAGCTGGTGTAGGTGTAGTCAGAATGTGGACGAAGTGTCTGAGCCTCAGCTTCCTCGCCCATGCTGGTCCAATCAGAGGAGGCGTGGCGTTAATGAACTGGCTAATGTTGTTTTGTTATCAGCCTTTGTTCTGGACCTCTGACCTTGAATGGAGATCAGAGGTGGATCTTTGAGTGGTACGTTGGAGAACCTCTGAGTGTGCAGTGATGTTGGTTTTCCCTCTGAATAATCTCAGTGACATTTGGAACCATCTGATGACTCCTCAGCTCTCCAGTTAGGCTGCGTCCTGACATTTATGTGCTGGAGTTTTCAGAGGATTATTAAAGGACACAGTGCTCACAGGGTGCCCACAAATCTTCAACTGTGCAAACACCGACCAGCTGCCCGATGTTTCCACATGGATGAGACCTTGATCGCTGATCTGTGGTGGTTTCTGAACGCTGATTTGATTAAATCATGTGCACAGCAGTCCCCCTCAGTGTCACCCCAAGCACTATTCACCCTCTACATTCTTGCAACAGGTTCTATTTGAAAGAATTTTCTGGAAAAACCTTGGACCTGGACCACCAGCTGTGTTCCGGCTTTTAAAGATAATGAGCAGATAAATCAATGACGAACTCTCACATGTCAGAATCTATTGTGAGATTACACAAGAGCAAAGACAACACGATGAAACGGAGGCTGGCCGTTGATGCAGACACGAGCAGCTTGATGTGTTCATGATCAGGCCTGTTACTCGACTCTTTTTGTTTGCTGCTGAGCTCAGCCGTTATTAAAACGTGCTTTTAGAAGCTTAATATCTGCATTTTTATAAAGCACAGCGAGGTTCATTACCTGCAGCAGGTCTCAGTGACTTTGGAGTCCTCTGGACCTTGAACACCACCCAGACATTAGATCTGTTTTTAGCACAAATGAGCTTTGTGAATTATTCTTTAATTTAGAGCCTTAAAGTTAGAACTGACTTTAAGAAGTTTCTGTCCGAACTAGTTTTAGCCTCACAGTGAATTTGACCCCTGATTCGTTAGTACATGCGACTGAAGGACGTGCACAAGCACAGCTGCGTAAAAAAGCATTTTAAGCAATACCAGTGTAAAAATAGAGTTTTACTTCAGTAAAAATACTTAAGTAGTGGCATCAAAGTGCCACATATCGAGATGCTGGTGATGCAGAAAGGTGATTTCAGAATCATCTGATGTTACTGGATCTTAATTATTGCTGCATGGCTTTGATGTTGCAGCTGGTGGAGGTGGAGCTCGTTTCAGTGGCTGTAGGTGCTGCTGGGTGGTCGGTCGTTTTCTCCAGGCGACACTGTTCGTATGTTTGATACGATCATGAGAAAAATGCTAATGATAATTTTTGGAATATACTATTAATCTGAATCTGTAAGTACCTCAGAAAAGACAGCACTTGAGAAAATGTACTTTCTTCCACTCGATAGCAGAGATGAGACCAGGACTCGATTCTCTGAACCGTGTCCCTGAAGGCGATGTGACATCAGCTCGCCGTGCAGCCGCGCAGCGTCCGGTAACAGAGTACCATCAGACAGGAAGGACGGGCCGACGTTCACCAGTGGAAGATAAATCAGAACAAGTGAATTATTAAGAGAGTCTGGCCATTGTGCAGATGTTGTAATTGCTCCCAAATCCTCTTATTTCTGATGCTATCAATCCAGGAAACCCAGCTACGCCTCCTTAGTTAACTATTCAGCTGATTAATATCTGTGTGTGTGTGTGTGTGTGTGTGTGTGTGTGTGTGCGCGCTCAGGTCTATCTGGGTTATCTGCAGATTTGTGAGTAATCCACCATGTATTGATTGCAGGAGGTTCCTTCTATCAGTCGACAGACACACATCCCCCGTAAAGTCACGCACACACCGGTAATATAATTAGACAGCATTTGTTTCCAGCGGGGTGCTGAAGATAGGAGCAGACACACATGCACACACACGCACACACAGTGATTAGTCAGGTGCTAGCAGGCTGATTAGCAGGGAAGGAGTTTCTCTCTTATCTAAAGTTTTCTCAGGCTTCTCTCCAAACTTCCCCTGCAGAGGTTCAGTGGAGGCGGGCGGCGGGTGGATGGACGGACGGGTGGACGGACGGGCGGGCGGGTGGACGGACAGACGGCCGTCTGCACAGGCTGACGGTGCACAGACGGTGCTGACAAACAGGGCTCTGGGTTTAGCTTGACATATATTTGCATTGTGCCGTCACTTTTCTCGTGGGACGGGCATCGTGACTCGGCGTGTTGTGACAGGAAACACATTATTTTGAAAGTAAACAGGAAGACATCGCGTATTGATTGATCGTGACCGACGCTCACCCTCCCACGACCACACATTCTGATCATTTATATCATCTGCTACTCCTCCTCAGAGCTGCAGTTTCTTCTCATTGATCATGTTTCTTCAGTCCATCTCAGTGCTGTTGAACACAGATGTACTCTACTAGAGTACATCTACTCGAGTACTCTACTTATCCTCCAGCTTTATGTGCTGACCACCAGTTTTAAATTACCTGCACGTTTCTGTTGCCTCCATCATTTTGGCAGATTTGTCTAAATACTACAGCACCCATGAGCCTTAGTGGCTGTTCTATAGAGTTAAGCAGGGGTGGAAAATGGTAAATTTACTGCATGTGTAGTAATAATGTAATACTCACAGTATTAGTGTGCAGATGAAGAGCAGACTCATCTTTGTCTTCACTTTGTTTCTAGTGACAGAACATGACGTTGTCTGGGACGATTTTTCTTCCTGAAATGCATCCTGGGAGTCGTAGTTGCCTTCAGTGTGTACACATGTCCACGGCTTTCTGTACTGCAGCTTTGACTTTTATCAAATTAGCAGATATTTTCTGACTCGTTTCATTTCATTGAGGTCCATCAGCCTGTAAAAAGGCTCCAGCTGTGATCTGATCACACTTACTGAGTCCTCTGAAGGCGATCTGAGCTCATTGTGCTTCAGACCGAGCTGTCAGACACATCCTGTCCGTACACTGTGCTGTTTGCGGTATTCTCTTGTACATTATGAATCAATATGCCTTTTTTATTTTAATTTGTTTTTTATTTCCTGTCTTATGAACAGAGACGAGATCAAAATACATTTTTTATTGCAGAAGAAACAGAATATGTGCAGTATATCTATATTTGCCCTCTCCTTTGAGATGAAATCCGATCACAGAGTACAGAGCACATAGTCGATAGCCGCTCTCGTCAGTATACACGCATACGTTGAAGTATCTGGTACATGTGTGTCAGAACTGCGTAGTCTTGCCCACAGCTTGAATCAAAAATAAATGAGTACATAAATAAATCCCATTTCATATTTTAAGCAAACATCGTACTTCAACATGAGAAAGAAGAAGCTGTTAGAACAGCCTGTGAGTTTGGACTGAAGGTCTGAGGTCAGCGGTGAAATTAAAGCTCAATTACACACTCGAGAAAGAAGCTCTAATTGCTCTGCAGCTCCTTGAGCGCAGAGCCTCGGGAACCTGCTCTTAGTATCTGTGAATCAGCAGGATTGTAAAGAAGACTTCTGTGAGATATTTGCTTTCCACCCTTCACAGGTGGAGGATGCTGACTCAGTAACTGGGCCCTTTAATACTGTCTGAATTCAGTATTGGCAGCACATAGCAGGAGGGAATAACGTCTCCCAGCTCTCTGCTGCTAAAAACCACACGAGGCGTGAAAAACGCCCTGCAGCTACTGTTTGGTTTCAAGTTAAACTGTTTTCATAGTTCAGTCTGAACGTTCAGGAAAGCACACGTGACTGAAGCAGCATCACGCCGTCCACACGTCTCAGCGTCGGCTTCAGACACTTCAGGAACAGAAACTGTGGCGGCATGTGTGCACGAGCCTCATTTAAAGTCCATTCAGCTTCTCGTTGATGAAAAGAATGAAGCTGCTCAAACGGCTGCAGAGTGTCGACGAGTCAACAGAAACCTGAGCTGGGACGAGCGCTTTGACGTCCAGAGTCACAGCTGAGGGTTCATGGCAGACGTTAGCATCTGACCCCGCGGCCCCCTGAGATGAAACTGAGACGACTGTGTTAGACCCCATGAATGTGTATGTCATGTATAGAATAGAGGGTCAGAGTTCAGGAACGTTACAGCCTGCTGATGATTCTCAGTAATGTCAAAAATATACTGACAGTGCGACACAAATCAAGTTAATATGAACAGATGTTTCTCTATTATTCTTTGTCTTACTTCTATTCTTATCTATATCTTATCTATCTATATCATTCTGCCTCTCTTCTAACTACGGTTCCCATGATGCTTTAGGGGATATAAACAGGAAGTAGAACTACTGTGGATTCAGTGAGTTAGCTGTGAACTACAACTTGAGCCCTGCATGTTTCATATGCTGTCAAATATTCCCCATTAAAGTCTGCTCAATTAGCAGTTAGCTACTCCTGTTAGCTGCTCCTGTGTTAGCTGCTCCTGTGTTAGCAGCTCCTGTGTTAGCAGCTCTTGTTCGCAGCTCCTGTGTTAGCAGCTTCTGTGTTAGCAGCTCTTGTTAGCAACTCCTGTTAGCAGCTTCTGTTAGCAGCTCCTCTGTCAGCAGCTCTTGTGTTAGCAGCTCTTGTGTCAGCAGCTCTTGTGTTAGCAGCGCACTCATGGATGTGCAGACAAGTCTCACTTGATCACTGTGATACTGAAGAAAACTTAAGAACAGGATGATTTTCAGGGACGTTCTGCAGCTTTGAGGCCGGCTCGGTTCAGGCCGACCGCTCAGCTTCAGTGCTCGCCGGTCGGTCTTCGTCAGCTTGCTGCTCATATTGTAAACATGAGGATTAATGGAGATGAATTACAGTGACATTAACTTGACGGAGCAGAGACACAGATGGTGAAACTGATCCAAAGCTCTTTAGAGTCTAACCTTTATTTGAATAACATTAAATATTCATATTCTCATAACCTGCTGAATAGATTTCCCTGAAAAAGCTTTGAAGAATCTGTGTACACGTGATGAAGCAGGGCAGTGACGCCGGCTTGTTTGCCTCCACCTGCAGCCCAGATTTGTCTCCGTGAACATCAGTCGTGTGCTGTTTAGGCTCCTCGGGTCGTGTTTCTTGACTCTGCAGCTGTTTGCCTCTTCATCCTCCTCCATCTTCTCTGCAAACAGCCATCCCCTCAGTGTGTTTATTGAGAATTCATTAGGCTGGAGGGATGTTCGAAGCAACACACCAGTTAATGCGCCGCATAATTTGCCTATTTGATTACCTGGGAATCCCGGACGGCCTGCGTCAGCCGTTTATTGGCCTCCTTTGCTCCCATAAACACAGAGTAGTGACACATACTTATCACCGCTGTGGGAGCGGCAGGGTGGGGGCTGTGAGATGGTTTGGTGGGGATGGAAACGAGGACACTGAACATGAAAAGAGAGGTGGTTTCACTTTGCTTCATCAGACCACGGCGTGTTACTCCAGGAGCGATGGCCGGTCTGAAGCCGTTCAGGGAGCCATCGGTCAGCTGAGGAAACGTATGGCTTCGTGCTCAGTAAAATGGTTGATCGCTGAACAGACTGCGCTAACGTTTTCTCAGCTTATCTCAGTTCAGAGAGGCAGCATTCATCAACAGCCCTCTCCTCTAAATATTCATTTGGTAAAACAAATCCATCCCTTCCTTTCAGTCCTTCCACTCAGCTCCGTCATAATCACCAAACAGCTGTTTCTCCATCAGACCGACGTTCACTGATCCCCTTTCATGCTTCTCTCTTTTGTTTCACCACAGAAGCAAATTCCAGATTTGGTGTTGAATAATTTCAAAACGAGCATTTTATTGAGTCAAAGCAGCGTCATTATTTCAAGGTGAAGCCGTCATGTGAAGCATCTTCGTCCTCTCATTGGACGAGGCTGCTCATGCAAATCAGCTCAATGTCGCGTCAAGGGGAAGAAAACTTGTTCATACTCAAGTGTTAAAGCGTTCAGTTGAGTTAGCGATTTGTGGTTAGCTTAGCACAATAAAACCTGTGAAAACCATTCATCGATATTCATGTAACAGTTGTTCCGTCATGTCTCTGAAGCCCCTTGTGTTTACTTCAGATGCATCTTCCAGAGTCGTCTGAGGGATCGAAGGTGGACCCCCATTTCAATACTTCTGCTGGATACTACATGTACTCTAACAGAAAAAACTCATCCTGGCCTCAGTACTCCATGAGGTACCTAAATACTGTGTGTTTACATGAAGGAGCACTCACACATACTTCAGTCCAAAAGTGACAAATCAATGATTGCGTGATGTTGTTTCAGCCTTTCTCATGGAAACAGTCGACACATGTTGCCTCGTTGAATAAAACATGCTGACGTTCCCTCAGTGAAGTATTTCTCTGCAGCTGGAGGTGTTGCATCACGCGTTCAGCAGTGTTCAGGGGTCTTTGTTCAGCGGCGTCTTTGTGTTCACAGCACAGACGACATTAAGTGATGCTGTTTGTTTGGCAGCTGTTCATGTTTCACCTGATCGTCATGCTGTTTTAAACGCTTATGTCGTCCAGTCATTTTGAGGCTCACCGTTGTTGTGTAGAGTTACCTCAGTTGTAGCCGTCGCAGCAGCATCTCTTCAGAAACACCGCTCTCCCTCTGTCCTCCCTATTAGCTTTAGCATTACCTAGCTCAACTAGCTAACGATGGTGAACGTTTTCAGGCACTCTGATGTTTGACTTCTGAGTACGACAATGCAGGTCATGAAGCACCTGACTTCCCCTTTGCATCGTTACTTCAGCCACTAGAGGTCACCACCAATCAATAAATGAAAATAATGATCACAGTGACCTTCTCGCACAGACGACCTGTACGGCTGTTTTTTTAAGTCAAAAGACAAAATATCAGGGCACTTCCTTGTTAAGTAGCGTGATTTAGAATTTGCCATCACCCACACTCATCATCACCATCGTCTTCACCATCATCATCATCATGTGGAGGTCACATGACACAGTGTCTAGCTGCGTCTTTGTGGACGTCACATCGCAAACACTGAATGGGAATGAGTTACAGCAGCTACCAGGTAATGAAACCATCAGGCGCCCCACAGCGTCCACGCTCTCATTTAACGAGTACCATCACAGGAGACCACCGGCCCAGTCGCAGGTCATTAAGAGGAAGGTGTAGTCCACGTAGGTAGTGACTCACTGTGTGACTCACAGCCCAGTCACGGTGATTCGTGACTCAACTGATTTCAGCTCTTGAACAACAGCAAACATGAAGCCGAGCAGCAGAGCGCTGCAGCTCATTACATCCGAAGTCTGAATGGTTTTAATTCCAGTCAGAAAACCCAGAAGGTGCCTGAGGTCCTCTACATGTGAGACTCCAGGTTCTCTGAATGAACGTGTTTTTGTTTCCAAGAGGGAGCAACAACCCGGAGCATGAAGTCCTCTGTGAGACATCTGAGACAGCACAATGTTCTGTTTGTTCAATTCATTTTCACGGAAGATACACATTGACCACATCTGTAGATGTGTCCCCCCCCCCACCAAAAGACTCATGATGGATGATCATTATAACTGATGTCACAGGGCATCGCCGCGGTGAACGTTTGCTTTGGTTCAGGGAAAGATGTGGGTTTGTTAGTGAGGGGTACCGCTGCAGGCCTCATACTTACGTGGTTTAATGACAGGAAACAGGAAGTGAGCAGCGCTCTGTGCTGTTAAGTCTGATGCTTTGCCAATAGTCACCTGACTTCCTGTTTTGACCACTGGAGGGCGCTGTCACTTGAGCGTAAACAGATGTTGGTTTTGCTGAAAGGACTGAAGTCAGTGCAGATGTGTTAACCAATCGGCGTGTCAGTAAACACGCTGGAGGTTTTTCATGAATCATCGTGTGCTAATGGATCTCATGACACATCATGACGATGGTGATGATGAGGAGGAGGAGAAGCTCCTCCACAGTCGCTCTGCATCCACTGTGTCTGGAGGCCAAACAGGAGAGATAAGAGCAGACAACATCCTTTCAAATCAGCTGTTTGACTTCCTCCAGATAAGCTCAGAAGCTTAAAACAGAAGTCAAAAGACTGGAACTGGGATGAAAGCTAACGTGACCAACACGTGTCCGAGCTGCCTGTAAGCCGACTCAGAGCTGAGCTGAAGCTGTCTGAAATGAAAAAAGCTGAAATCACGACTGATTAGAAAAGCAAATGCAGACTTTTTGAATAAATGATGTTCTCCATCTGTGCACATTAAAACCTCCACAGACACTCAGACGTACGTAAAAGCTGCAGTCTAACCTCATTTTTCGGTTCATATTCCACACTGACAATGCAGGCAAAACATCCCATATTAGTCTATCCATCACCCTGACACACAGCACACTGCTCTGCTTGTATACTGCCTCCTTTACCCAAAATGCATTTCTTCTCTGGAGAGTTTAGCTCGTGTGATCAGACCAAGCTCAATAAATGATTCTGTAGTTTTGTGGGAAATGTTTCGCAGCTGTGGTTACTGTGAAATGGACAATTGAACACTTTGATTCAAGTTTGGGGTCTTCGTGGAGATGAAGTTAAAGCAGGAAGCCGTGGAGTCGTCCAGAGTGCGGCTGCGTCCTGATCCGTCAGCTCAGCGCTTCATTGAAGCTGTCGAACTGCTCCCTGTGGGCTGGAGGCTGCACTCATTTCACACTGCTTGCACTTTCTCTAGATGTGAATGAGGTTCCACGTGAAGGAGAAGCAGCACGTTTGGCTTCCGCCAAAGTAACGGGACAAGGACCATGAACTCAGAAAAATAAAGAAAGACCCTCGTTCTGCTGCTCAGAGGCATCAGTGTGATCGTGTGTGTTCATCAACAGCTGTGACAGCTCCAGCCTCACCGTCTCCATGGCCACAGAGTCCGTTAGCAGCCCCCGTTAGCAGCTCCCGTTAGCATCTCCCGTTAGCATCTCCTGTTAGCATCTCCCATTAGCAGCTCCCGTTAGCATCTCCCATTAGCAGCTCCTGTTAGCATCTCCCATTAGCAGCTCCCGTTAGCATCTCCCATTAGCAGCTCCCGTTAGCAGCTCCTGTTGGCGTCTCCTGTTAGCAGCTCCTGTTAGCATCTCCTGGTAGCAGCTCCCATTAGCAACTCCTGTTAGCAGGTCCTGTTAGCATCTTCTGTTAGCAGCTCCTGTTAGCATCTCCTCTTAGCAACTCCTGTAAGCAGCTCCCATTAGCAGCCCCCGTTAGCAGCTCCCGTTAGCAGCTCCTGTTAGCATCTCCTGTTAGCAGCTCCCGTTAGCAGCTCCCGTTAGCAGCTCCTGTTGGCATCTCCTGTTAGCAGCTCCTATTAGCAGCTCCTGTTAGCAGGGTCCTCCTGGATGTACAGACAACGATCACTGAATTACTTACTTAATCCTGATGAAAACTTAAAAGCAGGATGAGTCTCAGGGAGCTTCTGCAGTTAGAAGTGTCTCTTTTCTGATTTCAAAGCTGATTTCTGGGCTTAAACTTGCTATGGACATGGAAGATAAAGATAAAGATGTCTTCAGGAAGTCCCACTGACTCTGAAGATGTGTATGTGTCTGCGTCTCTGAGCAGGGACTCAGGAGGAGAGTGATTCTGAACTGCAGCAATAGGACACTAATAGTCTTAAAGTACCTTAATCGCCTCCATGAGCTGTGTGTCACAGCCGCTGCTGCAGCTTCAATTACTGAAAAACTACAATAATGAACTTCCTGTTGTTTGAGCACACCTGCATGCACCTGTCCCTGTCACCTCACTTAATATCTGTCCATCACGTCTGTCCCGCTGCGACCTCTTGTCAGCTCTCCCACAAACTGGCTTGTTTTTCAGCGGGCATGTTATCAGATCAAACGCTTGAAGATTAGTTTGCATTCAAAACGAACCACGTCTAATTCTGTGAGCCAAAGTCTGTTTGAGAGGATGAGCGAGCGCTTTGTGAGCAGCATCAAACACAGGTGGCACAGAAAGACAAACAGGCAAACACTAAATGAACAAAGTTGTTAAACTGTTCACTTTTTCAGGATCCAGACGTCAACTCTAATATAGACAGTGAAGGATCTGTTTGAACGTATGAAACACAAGGACCACCTGCTGCTTCTGTGCAGGTGAATCCAGGTAATTCTTCATCACAGCAGCTGTTGAAACTCTCCGAGCCTCGTCTTCATGTTGAATCTGTTCTGTACAGACCGATCGTGAACCAATGAATCACGTTTCAGAGTTTAAATCAACGACGACATCGACGACATGTTACCTGTTCCTGCACAGAGTGGACAGTGAGTGGACAGTGAGTGGACAGTGAGTGGACAGTGAGTGGACAGTGTGGACAAACTGACGTCACAATCTGCAGCCTCAATGAATTCACTGCAGCCGCAGAGGCTCGTGGGTAATTTGACCTGTCTGTCAAACTGACAGATAGGAAACAAAGTGTAAATAAAGGAGCATTTGAAATGGAAATGGCGATTTATCGATCAGTGAATCTAATCGGCTGATATTTACTGATCAATCATCGAAACATTTATCAGTCAGAAGGTCACCAGTTTGATGCTTTTATCGTCTCAAACGTGTGAGTTTGCTGCTGAATTTAAGGTCAGTTAAAGATCTTTGGCTTTCGGCCTGATGGTGGACAGAGACGTCCGGCGTCCCTTTGGACTGTTATCGTCTCTGTTTTCTGATTCGTTGATTGTTTCTTGAGAACGTCAGCGTGACATGGCGTGGCAGTGAGGGCTGATGGCGAGCGTCCTCCACCTGTGGCCCCGTTGTCCCTGCAGCCGTTAGTCGAGGTGTCGTCCTCTCGGTGATCAGTGTGAGACTCCCATAATCCTTTTCCGCGGAGGCAGGAGTCCTTGTGATGGCCACAGCTCTGCCAAACGCTTTGCACTCCATCAAATGAAGAACACTGTTCTCCAGCTCTGTCTGTCTCTGTCTGTCTCTGTCTGTCTCTGAATGTAAACACGCTTTCTCTTTCAGCTGCTCCATCCGTCTCCGTCCCCGTGTGACCGTCCTTCACGTACCGTCTCGTCTCCGCCGTCATCAGCCTGTCCTTGCTCTCTGTTTGGGTTTTTATTTGATCTATTTTATCGAACTCGTTGGATTGTTCCCATCACGTCTCTCCTTCCTCTGTCTCTCAGTCTTCTCCTGCTTTCTCTCTCGTTTTCCGTCTGCTGCCAGTATATTTACTGTGTCTCTGCCGAGTGGACGTCCTTCACTGTCTGTCTGTGTTTCACTTCGTCTCTGCCAAGGCTGAGACCTTAAAACACACACTGACTTTACACAAGAGACACAACTACACAATGAATTTACACAAGAGACACAACTACACACTGATGTTACACCCGGTTTAAGTGACTGGCCCGGTTTAAATTAGTGACCCTGTTTAAATGATTAAACCGGTTTTAATGAGTGCCCTGGTTTAAAATACTGACCCGGTTTAATGACTGACCCGGTTTAAGTGATTAACCCGGGTTTAATGAGTGTCCTGATTGTGTCTTGGTGGGAACGTCCCCTCAGCTCAGTGTCCTTCATGCTGCAGCAGACTGTGAGGGGCTGCAGCTGCAGGTCGATCTCAGTCAATCGACCCGTTGGCTGATGTGCAGGACATCTGATGGACTGCTGATGGACTTCTGATGGACTTCTGATGGACTGATGGACACCGAGCGTCTCTATCACAGAAGGCCTTTCTCTCCCTCTGTCCTCCTGTGCCCTGGAGGAAGTAGATATGCTGCTTTCCGTCTCCCCTGACGATCTCCACCTCATCAAATGTTCATTTCTCTGGTCAATAATTGACTTTATGAGCCTTCTGTTAGCACGCAGATTAGAGGGGGGGTCTGTGCCGAGCACCGTGTCTTTCATCAGGAGAGACAAGACGCCGAGGTGGATTCATTACAGAGGACTGTGTGTGTGTGTGTGTGTGTGTGTGTGTGTGTGTGTGTTTGGTGTTCGTCTGCTGTCGATCAGCTGATGTTGGTTCACGTGTCATCGAACTCTTCAGTTTTTCATGATGTCAGCGTTTTTCAGAAAAACAGAAATTCTTCTGAATCGACTGAAAGCTTTACACGTGAGAAAAGACCGTCAGTGTTGTGCGACACACAGTTTGTGAAGATCCTAATCTGACGGGATTAAAGAGCAGATATTTCTGTTCAGTTTAGATGTTGTTTGCACTTTGCCCGTCGAGTCAACACGAGTCAGAAATCAGACAAAAACTCTTTGATTTTTAGAGGACTTGCATAACAGCGATGGCCTGCTGACGACACGCTGTGTGAAGACGGCCGCAGGTCAAACAAAGTCAGCGTCGGGAACAGAACCTCGTCCTCACAGGTCACAGTCCTGTTTGACCCTCCATCCATCCACACGCCGTCCCTCTTTACACCACGTTCGTCCTCTGCTCCCGTCGTTATCGCCCCCTGCTGGTACTGCAGGTCACGCGTGTGTGGCGCTGACACGGTGTGTTGTGGAACAGAGCAAACAGAGGCCTGAAAGGGTTAACTCTTTAATAATTCACTCACACCAAGTTCCCCTCTAATCTTCTAATGCTGCTTTCACTGCAGCGTCCACTCAGGGCTGGATACTGCAGTGTGTGTACTGCAGTATTTAGTGGAGATGCAGTTTTTTTACGTGTACTTTGTAGTTTGTTGTTAGTGTGTGTGTGTGTGTGCGTGTGTGTGTGTGTGTGTGTTCTAGCTGCCTGTGTTGTAGTTGGACAGTAGGTGTTTATTGTATGGATCGTTCTGATGGTACTCGTCGGTCTTTGTTCAGGCTTTTAGTTTTATGTGTCGTGAGGTTCCAGCAGCGTTGACGTCGTCTCGGTGGCGTCAGCTTTCTGCTGTGAAGCTCAATCACGATCTCGGTCGAGAAGCTCGAGTCGAGCCCAATGCCGCAAAGCCCCCAGCTAATCCAGAAATGGATAACGAGGTGCAGCGTGGGTGGAGCGGAGGCGGGCCGTAGCAGCTAGCTGTCACTCAGAGTGCCCATCCCCATAATTATGTGTGACCTTGTGCTTTAATATAATTTAAAGGAGCCACTTATATGAGAGTTCACCCCCGCGGTGTCATGAACAGGGAAATTAGCTACAGAGACCAAAACCAATTTTTGTACCAGGCTGTAAACATGTTTATTTCTGCTTTAAGTTCAGATACTTAGTAATATAGGGGTCTATGGGAACTGTCTCACTTTTGGAACCAGCCTCCTGTGGCCATCTGAGGGACTGCAGGTTTTGGCAGTTCCACGCCGGCTTCATTTCTGAGCCCTGGAGGTTGCTGCTTCTGTAGCAGTTTGTGTAAATCTATCCAGTCTTATGTATGACATACTCTCCTAATTTCCCTCAGCTGAGTCTGCCACAGGCAAGATCCCAACTACAGTGCGTAACACAATATGAAGCCTTCAGCTGTACAACTGCAGCCAGGGGCCAACTTGAGCAGGAACCAAAGAGGATGTGATTTTCACTGTGAATGCATGAGACTGAACTGATCCCGTCTTTCAAACAGTAAACTTAAAGTGAATGTCAGTCAGGAAATTCTCCCTTCAAGAATACTCAACACGTACATGGTGAAGGCAGTACTGAAGCTCAGCATGGAGACCTTGTGAGGTTTCTCAGATCTTAGCCATCAGTCACTCCACCACAAAGAGCTGGAGAGCAGGTGATGCCTCTACAAGAGGAATCTGTGTCCTCCAGCTGAGACATCTGAGACAACATCTTGTCCTGTTGGCTTTTGGTTTTAGACTCTTTAGCTGATTGTTGTTCGAGGTCTCTGTGTTTGGTTGCAGAACTTGCTGTGCAGTGAGGTGAAATTCAATAAAACTCATAATGCCAGCAGCTGGTGGAAGATTCAGTTCATTACAATGGATTTACAGCTTGGTGGAGTCGATCCGGCTGAATTGCTCACATCGAGTTCAGCTTTGTCCCGAGAACGACCAACAGCGAGCCGTCTTGACAGAGCTCCAGCATGGAGGAAGCTATGGTGGCCTGTTAGCTGTGTGTCACCATCCAGGGTCAGCTGTTCCACAGCGGAGACCTGCTCTCCACGCAGTGAACAGACTCGAGGCCATGCTGCGAATGTCTTTGTGTCAACTTGTTGTCCTGTTAGCGACTGAGCTAAGCTGACAGGAGTTTATTAGCTCAGGCAGCCTGGAGGGCTTTCTTTTCCCTCTTCAAGAAGTATTTATTTAACAGCACAGAACAGAAAGACGAGCTCAGAAACACTGTGAGAGGTCACTCTGCGTCATCACGCTGATGTTTGACACGGATTTGTTTCTCGGACTCTCTGTGGTGATCAGGCCTTCCTGCTTCAACGCTCAAAACGTGGCTCAGCTGAGGACAAACAGAATATCTGGACTAAGTTCATTTAAGGTTCTTTAAGTCAACTGAACATACTGTGTTGAGCAGTTTAAGCAACACCACACCTTTTGAGTCTGACTACATGAGAAATAATCCTCTTAAACCCAAAAATGTGCTTTACAAAAAGAGATACACTCAGCAGAATAACACTGAGAACAGTGATGTCTGTCTGGTTCACCGATGTATAGCTTGACTGTGCCGGCCATTAGTGACGGCTAATGCTCTTTATTTCATTATTATCAAAGCCACTGAGACAAGAGAACCGCCATTTGAGCCATTATGTCTTTACTCTCTGTTAATAGTCACAATTACCTGAACCACTGTGATCATTAATAAAACTGCATCAATGAGAAACTGTAGTCAGAGTGAAAAATAACACATGAAACGAGGCTTTAACAGCGTCTGTGCCGTCCTGGCGAGCAGCATGACGCGCTAACAGAAACCAGGATGGATTCTGGGAGAATCCGGCCTACTTGAATGAGGTGGTAGGTCTGTTACGGCCGCTCTCAGATGCCACAGTAGCTCAGAGTTGACATGTTTCCAGCACACTGCACCTGTGGACTGTTTGGCTCCACATCAGTCAGCAGCAAAGCCCTGGAGCTAATTATTGTACATGCAGGAGTCACGTCAGGCATGACAGAACCTCACTGTGTGACACAGCCAACTGAGCGTCCAACAGAAGCTCTGCGGTTTCCTAGCCACCAGCTAGCTACCCACAGCCTACTCTAAAGCCTGGAGCTTAGTTCAGACTCACTGCCTAGCTTCTGGCTTATTGTGCAGGATCCACAGAAACGTCCATGACACTGGATGAGCTCAAACCTCTGGACTAGTTCAAATCACATTTAGCCCAGCTTCTAGCTCATCACGCTAGCGTCCTCATAGTGATCCCTCGCAGCAGGGGAGCGTTCAGCGAGCTGTTAGACGCTCAAACAGAACACAGGTCATGAAAGCCTTGGGGAGTTGACGGTGGCACGAGCCGATGCACCAATCACAATGAAGCACAATTACACAGCGGTCCATTTAACATGACCTGCCTCCATGACCGTTCAGGCTGCAAACATGCACGTGGCTGGAAGCTGTTCGCCCAACCTGCAGACCGCACACTCAAATGAACATCCCAGATGAAGATCATCTGGAGCGTTTGGATGACTACAACATGCAGAAAGAGAAATGAATGAAAACACGGCTTTTCTTTCTCCAGCAGACAAGTTCTGTCTTTTATTCTTAGACTCAGCCATTAATACCTGCGTCCAGCCGAGTCGATCACACCGCGTAAAGGAGGCGGAAGGTTTCACCCTCACCTTCAAACTCAGTAGATTATTCTGTTTCTGTTCAGAAACGATCATGTTATCACAGATGTTATCCGGACACAGAGGCTTTCCCGCCAGCTGCTGCTCCACATACTGAACAGGCCAGAGGGCTTGTGGGTAAAGTCGCCTCCAGCAGAGAAAAGACTCATTCAAGTTTCTCATGTTCGCTGTTGATGATGGACATGAATCAAACAACAAGAGGACATCCGCTAACTACGACTCCCAGAGTGCATTTCAGCAAGAACATCCAATCACAGAGCTTCAACAACCTGCAGCATAAATGAATTTGCATTTCTGCTCGTGGGTATTGTGGTCCGTAGCGGCATCCAGTAAACCGACAGAGCTGCTGACATCATTCAGAGTGGCGGTCAGTGAAGGTGACATGATGCAGGAGGGTTTCAGTGTCCAGCGGAGGAGGTCGTTCTGAGGAGATCGTTCTGAGGAGAACAGCAGGCAGAGGCGTCTTCAGAACCTCACGTTCTTTGTTTTCTTTGGTTTATTGCCTACAGAGCGCGCAGATGTCGTCTGTGATGTCTGAAACTGGGTTTACCGTTTTCTTTATTTGGTGCCGCGGCGTTCCCGGAAGACGTGAAAAGGGAACAGAACTAATGCAGATTTGCGGCGCCTCTCCTCCAGAGTGCTTCTAACAGCCTGAAGGGAGCCCAACGGAAGCATCCGCCGCAGAGCTGAGACCGGCGGAGAGACTTTGAAAGGACGAGGCCTCAGACGGCAGCGCTAGCAGAGGAAGAACCTCAAATCCAGCTTCAGCGCCTTTCACAGCGGCTCGATACTCCGGAGAGCTGCTGAGCTCTCCTGCTGCAGCCCAGATGGAAATCTATCGGTTGATCCTCAATGAACGAACCCTCGGAGGATTACGAGGTGCAGCAAAGATATGTCCTGCCTCTGTCTCACGTCTCCTCTCATTCTGGTTTGAATATTTTATCCGCCGCCGATCGGTCGTCGTGCCTCCTCTAATCAGCTGAGGCCGGAGCGACACAGAGGATATTTGTGCTCCTTCAGATTCAGAAGCTTTTCAAACACAAACTGAACGCTGAACTCTGTGGATCCTGAATCGTCTGCTGCTCATTCATGAGACCTTGTGCCACTTAATCAGGTTAAAAAACACAATTAAACACCTTTATTAAACATTTTCTGTCAACATTTTCTTCTCGGGCAAAGTGATTTTTATGTTAATGCTTGCTCTGGCATTGTTTATTGACTGCTGCAGAACATTAATAAGACTAACATGGGAATTATATTAAAAAGGTCAATGCGTAATTCACAGTGTGAATTAAGTCTCAAAAGAGGTGACTTGATATTACTCACCACTAACGTTTAATCAATGTAGCTGCTCTTTTCTCTCGCATTAATTGACTTTAAACATAATTTATTCTGTTCTGCGATCAGTGTGTCAAAAAGGTCACAATGCAGTTAGTTAACAGAAACATTAAAACGTTCAGCTAACGATCTGTCCGTCATCCGGAGGGGCTGCTGTCACAAATCACTCCACGAAAACCATCAGCTCGTGCGAGCCGTGCTCCTGCTCTCCTCCTGCTCCTGGACGGTTTCTGTTCAGTCCACCAGGATTTTACCAGCCTGCATCCTGACGGCTGCGCTCGCAGTGGTTCATCAGCATTTTAAGGCAATCAGGTGTGTTTATAGTCGAGTGTCAACACTGAGGCTGGAGGAGGCGCTTTAAATATGGAGATGATAGCACTGTCAGACTGTGTGTGTGTGCGCGTGTGTGTGTGTGTGTGTGTGTGTGTGTGTGTGTGTGTGTGTGTGTGTGTGTTTGGAGGTGTACACGAGTTTTTCAAGTGTCCCACTGAATCAAAACAAGCGCAGAGGACAGACCCCTGACCAGAGAGAGACAGGTTGAGTCCAGCTGCAGCGGAGGTCTTCGTCTGAGTGCTTTTAGCGTCGTTAGCTCAGTTCATGCTGTGTTTTTCTTTCACAGCCCTCTGCTGTCATCATCCGCGGTGAAGGCCACCTGTGTTTCATTGAACGTGCTGCGTTTATTTAGCTTTGCACTACAGTAACACAGTCAGACTCACAGTGGACTCCACTGCTAACAGCTGTGTGTGTGTGTGTCAAGCTAGCAGCAGCAGCTAATGTAGCCTGAAGCTGAGCAGCAGCTCTAGAGGTCTGCTCAGCTCCGAAACACCTGGAAACACCTGGAAACGCCGTCTAATGTGTAAATCAGGAGCTCCTGGAACATAGAGGGGGTGCAGTGTGTCGTGTCGGGTCGGGGGGGAGGGGGGGAGGGGGGCCCACAGAGCCTGGAGCTCAGTGGACAACAGTTAGCTGCTACATTCAGACTAAACTGTCAATCATTTATTCACATTGTACAATCACAACGTTCAGTGGACATCGTCGTGGAAACAGCTGCTCACTGTCCAGCTCACTGTCTCACTCACCTGTCTTCTGTCTCTGGACGGCTGCAGCTGGAAATGGATCCAGTTTGTCTGAACTGGAGGTCTGAAGTCAGAGATCTCTGTTTAAACGTCGGCTCACCATCTGTGGACCAGAGAGACATGATGACCGAGTGTGTAACACACACCGATCACACACACACACACACACACACACACACACACACAGTTTCAGTTCATCAACAGTCAGGACATATAGGCTGAGTTTACCATCATTACTGACAACAGATCCATCTTAAACATCCCGAATGACACACACACACACACACACACACGCACACACACACACACACCAAACACACACACACTGCTGACTGCAGTGTGATTCCCCAAGAGTCTGTAAAGTTTCACTTCATCAAATGTCTCTGGGTCATTACCTCCCTCCCTCTCTCTCTCTCTCTCTCTCTCTCTCTCTGTCTCTGTCTCTCTCTCTCTCTCTCTCTCTCTCTCTGTCTCCCTCTCTCTCTCTCTCTCTCTCTCTCTCTCCCCCTCTCTGTCTCTCCCTCTCTCTCCCTCTGTCTCTCTCTCTCTCTCTGTCTCTCTCTCTCTCTCTCTCTCTCTCTCTCTCTGTCTGTCTGTCTGTCTCCCTCTCTCTCTCTCTCTCTCTCTCCCTCTGTCTCTCTCTCTCTCTCTCTCTCTCTCTCCCTCTCTCTCTCTCTCTCTCTCCCTCTCTGTCTCTCTCTCTGTCTCTGTCTCTCTCTCTCCCTCTCTCTCCCTCTCTCCCTCTCTGTCTCTCTCTCTCTCTCTCTCTGTCTCTGTCTCCCTCTCTCTCTCCCTCTTTGTCTCTGTCTCTGTCTCTGTCTCTGTCTCTGTCTCTCTCCCTCTCTCTCTCTCTCTCTCTCTCTGTCTCCCTCTCTCTCTCCCTCTCTGTCTCTCTCTCTCTCTCTCTCTCTCTCTCTCTCTCTCTCTCTGTCTCTGTCTCTGTCTCTCTCTCTCTCTCTCTCTCTCTCTGTCTCTCTCTCTCTCTGTCTCTCTCTCTCTCTCTCTCTCTCTCTCTCTCTGTCTCTCTCTCTCTCTCTCTGTCTCCCTCTCTCTCTCCCTCTCTGTCTCTGTCTCTGTCCATGATGTCCTGCTGTGCGTGTTGTCGGTCATCTCTGTGGACGTTGATGTCTCTGAGCAGTTGACATGTGTCCATCATGGCTTTGTGTGTGTCCTCGGTGGTTCAGGTGTGCTGAAATGTGTTTAAACTCTCCTGCAGGAGTCGCAGCAGCTGTTTGTGTGGCTGCGCCTCCGAAGCAGGAGGCTCATTCTTCTCTCCGACAGCTATTGTAACACATTCAGTGTCAATTAATGAGCTCCCCGGGGTGAACGGGTCTACGGGGGGGTCGGCTAGGCTCGTGGCCCCAGAGCTGTTTATTTCTACCCACTCATCACCAGAAGCACCGAGGGAAAGTAATAAAGGCAAGGAGGAGGAGGAGGAGGAGGAGGAGGAGGAGGAGGCAGGAAGAGCAGGAGGAAGAACAAAGGAAAGGAAGTGTGAGAAAGTGAGAGGAGGAAGAGAAGGAAGGAGGGACGATAAGAGGAAGGGTTCTGTCTTTGTTGATTTCAGACTCTGATTTTGACCTCATTTCTTTGGTCTTCTGTGCAAACAAGCAAACCGCGATTTGGACAACGTGAATATCTGGTAACGTAATACTGCTGTGGACACTGGAGCAGGTCTGGTTATCAGCAAATACCAGAGAGAGTTATCAATATTAAGAGAATTATCGATCGCGTCACCAGGCCATGTGACACCCCTGGTCACACCACCATCTTTCTCAGGGTCCTGACGTCCTGAGCTGCTTAAAGTACAGGTGTTTGATCGAAACACCTCCCAAAGCAACTTGACGTCTCAGTGGAAAGGCGAGGTGGAGAAGGCCTCGTCGATTCTTTTATCCTTGGTTTTTTTTCATCGCTGTGTCACAGGAACTCCCCTGAGGAGCAGCAAGAAAATTAAGATGTCCCGAAGTGTCCACCAGAAGAATTTGTTAAAGCAGTAAAGAAATGCTGAAATTTTTTTTTGAAATCATTGATGGATGATTGTCAACCCTTCGTCTGCTCAGCAGGAGCAGCTGTTATCACCAGAATTTGTCAGTCCCTCTTCCTTGAACACCAGCTGTAGACTACAATCATCACTTAGCAAACATAGCTAGCCACATGGGGTCGGTGTTTCCCTACGCTGAAGCCTGGGCAGCAGGAAGCGATGTCTTGTGTTCGAATTGTTGGCCTCATCATGGAAGGACCAAGAAAATTACCAAGCAGAATCAGCCAACCCGCTCCAACAGCATGACGCAGTGACAACGGATCAAGACCAAGACCAAGACTGAGACCAGACCAAGACCGAGAGAGACCAAACCAAGACCATCCGGACCAAGACCAGGGTGGGCGTAGCAAACATTTCACGCTACTGGCTACTGTAAATGCAAGTCAATATCCACAACAAGCTCTTTCACAACATCCATTTTTAGCAAACACATAAAGATGTGAACACAGACAAAGCTGCTAGCTGTTTCATGGACACTTTAAAGATTTTGGCGTAGAATACTTGTAATCATTATTGAAAATATAGAGATAATAATAATAAACTTTATTTGTGTGGCAGTAAAGTACCTCAGAGTTACTTCACTACAGTACAGAGTATCTCTTCTTCTACTATCTTCTTGCCATCTCAAACAGCAGGGCTAGGAAAATATGGCTTACAGGAGATTGTAACTGAGTTCTTTATTGTTATTCTTGTTCCTGCTGACAGCAGAGAAACCAGCACAAGGTGAATTTTCATTTGGAAATATTCCTCACGGAGAAGCAGCAGCAGGGCAGCAGTAGTTCAGTGTTGTGTTCGGAGACATGGGGGATTTCCAGCGTGGCTAACATCTGTGGTTGTTTGTGGTCCCATGTGACAGACCCAGGTCTGAATCTCTTTGATCGCACTGGAAACCTGAAAATAGCAGTGAAGTGTGGAGGGCTGGCAGACGCATGCAGCATCCTGAAGACCGTCTGCAGCGTCACAGGCTGCTGAGGACCCTTAATTAAGATTTAAAAAACAAATAATTTACAGAATCCAACTGTCACCAAACACAATTCAGCAGAAACCTTTACAACTAAACAAACTTCTGCACAGACTGCAGAGAAATCCAATGATGATGACGAGGGCGAGGAAGATGAAATGAGGTGAGAAAACCCGAGAGGAGAACGGGATGAAGAAAAAAGAGAGAAAAGGGAGAGGAGAACGGTAAGATGAGAGGACAGCCACTGAGGAAGAGGAGGATAGTCACGCCATGGAGGATATGAGGGTACCACGAGTGGAAGAGGGAGCAGGAGGAAGTTTGCTGTGATTGGACAGAGCCGGTCGAAACCTGAAGTCATTAAAGGGAGAAAAACCAATAAACAGTCAGAGAGTAAATTCATTATTCTGCTTGTTAGAGCAGAAGCTGCTGAGAGGAATCCTGGGGATTCAGTCCAGGAGGTCATTATGAACCAGAAACGTGCTTTGTTTTCATTTCACTTCACTGGTTTTAATGGTTTCCGTGGTCTGGGCGAGTCAGAGGGATCCTGCAGGAACTCTGAAGTTCCCCTGTGCTGTTTTCATGCTGCGTCTCACAGAAACATGTTGAGTGAATCCTCGAGGTGGAACAAACCTGTGCAGTGTCTCCTGGCTGTCAGTCGTCTTCCTCGCTGCGTGTTGGTCGCTGACAGCAGAGAGGAACCGTGAGATGTGACCCTCGTACAGGTTTCTGCTCTGACCTCCACTTTGAATTATCCAGCCTATTATTCAGCTCAACAGACGACAGTAAACGCGACAGTACCCATGAGCCCCGGCTGCTGTCACTGTGGTGAAGGAGCCATCAGGTGCCAATCAATGAATGAGTGAACATAACGTGCTCCGTATTCATCCACAGAAAAGGCAAAGAATCCAAAAGAGACTAAGTTTAAGCTGCAGGTTGTAAAGCCTTTAGTCCTGCTGCCGTTAGCGGCACCTCGCAAAATTTAAGCTCTGTGATTGGATGCCTCTTGTTGAAATGGACCCTGGGAGACGTTACTCCTCTTCTCTCCTTCTATAAAAAGCTAAATGGCTGATTTTATATTCCTCTCACTCTCAAGTTACTGAGCACAGCGCTGGCCCGACCATCGGGAGCAGTTTGGCGTTCATTGTCTCGTCCAAAGACGTGAGGACAGGACCATGTGATCACGTCCTGAGACACGGACGCACCAGTCACATGGAGCGTCTGTGGAGCCCTCATCCTTCAAGGGCCACGCCCCATTATTCAACACAGACATCACAGTACGCTCTGCGACGGCTGCAGCTGCTTCTCTTTGTGAGGCGTCTGATGATGATGATGATGATGATGGTGATGTTGATGGTGATGATGATGGCGATGATGATGGCGATGATGATGCCACTCACAGATAGTTTTCCAGGTTTGAACTGGGTGTTTGACAGAGTCCAGAGCTGCTCTCAGTGTCCCAGTCAGAGATCCAGACTTCAGGCTGGATGATGAAAGTCACATTGAGCAGCTTCCTCTCTGTGGGAGAGGAGGAGGAGGAGGAGGAGGAGGAGGAGGAGGAGGAGGAGGAGGTCCTGATCCTGACCATCAGCTGTCTGATGTGTTTCAGCGAGGCATACCTGACTAGAGACACACACGCAGAAAGAGACACACACAAGCAGACACACATACATAGAGACATGCACACACACACACACATACATAGAGACATGCACACACACACACACATACATAGAGACATGCACAAACACACACACACACACACACACACACTCTGTCTCACCACACTCGCAGACATGTTTATTATGGTCTGTCCTCAAACTCTCCCACCTGCACACCGTGAACATTTACATCTGCCTGTGTGTGTCTTCGTGTTCTGTGTGGATGAAGATGATGCTGCCTTTCATTCTTCATCCTGTCTCACATGATGAACCTGGAACATGAAGCCTTTGACCACCAAGCTGCTGCAGTCTGGCTCAACCTCCTCACGGCAAAAAACTTTAAAATGCTGTCAATTTCCATAGCTGCACTTTTATTTTGAAGCACAGTTTCCTGTTTCCTGGTGTTAGCGGTGCTGCAACATATAACTTTACAGTCCGGTGTGAAGGATGGCGGTCAGTGCTGTGACGCTCTCAGCAGTCTGACATACATACTGCTGATATACATCCAGGTCTTTACAGGCCCGCACAGACCTGGACCTGTAAAGACCTGGACCTGTAAAGACCTGGACCTATAAAGACCTGGCCCTGAGCTGTTCTCGTCATCACGCTCAGCACATCAGCTGCTTCTGACCACCTCGCCTGACTTGGTTGTACCTGTTGTATCTGATTGTGTTTCTAGCTGTTGGCTTCGTGCTGCGTTGCTGTTCTTCTGGGACAGTCCTTGGATTGACGGGGTAGTAGGTTGGTCTATGTGTGGACCAGAGAAGAAGAGCTCAACAAGATGAAGATGATCTTGATCTGTGTCTGCTCAGGTGTGTCTCAGCTTGTCTTCTGTTCCCTACCTGTCAAAAATCAATTAGTGGATTCTTTAATGAGTGTTTAGCAGTTGTAGCTGGATGCTGAGCGACAGGAAGGACCCCTGTTTCAACCAGCCGCCATGTCACCTTTCATTAATGGTCATGAGGTGTGTTTGCGCGCTGTGATGCATCATGACCACCAGAAACTACCATTTCAATTAGAGGAGAGACAGTTTGATGGACAGCTTCTGTCGCCGGTCATCAGACGAGTGAACCGAGCGGACGGCAGAGAGGCTGCAGTGTTAGCAAGGTTAGCATGATAAGACCTGTCAGACACATGTGAAATATCCCGGATTGGCATGAAAATTAGTCCCCACACTGATGATCCCGGAGGATGAACCTAACCACTCTGATCATGTGTCATCAGACTGACACTTGAGCTATTTAATGAAGTGTCTCATGAGTTCATGGTCACCTGACGATGAAATTTGTTTATGAACAAATACCTGAAACAGTCATTTATTTCCCATTAGCCTCAGCTGCGCCTTGTGTTTACTGCTATTTAGCAAATGTTGCTAAATGTTGTCTGCTAACATGCTGAACTAAGATGGTGAACATGCTAAACATCAACATGTTAGCATTGCCATTGTGAGGGTGTTAGCATGCTAATGTTAGCATTGAGCTCAGTCTGCTGTGTATGTACACTCATGCTGACCGTGTGTCCATCAAAATGTAGACATGTATATTTCTTCAACGTTTACTGTGAATTCTCAGGTTCAAAGACTTGTGGAGGCTTTTTATCGACGTAGAGGTCAAATTATGATTCACAGCTGTGCTAATTTATTTGAAGTCTACATAAAGAGCACATTTATCAGATGGAGGATGTACTGAGCGAATGTCTCAGCGCTGACTCAGTTTGTGGGCGTCTCCCTCTGGAGTGACTTTGACCTTTTCACTGAGACGTTCTCGGTTCGTATTGGACGTGCTCACGCTTCAGTGCAGCATAGAGGAGATGAGAAAGAAAGAGCGGATGAGAGCTGGAGAGAAACGAGGCCAGAAGCAGCAGAGAAACACGAGAAGCAGCCGGACGTTTCATCATTCCAGCAGCTGGAGGAGTGTCGCTCCCGCTGGAAGTGTTCCCCATTTTTAGGTGCTTTATTAATATTTCACAGGTCAGTCTCACGCGTGCTTGCTGTCATACAGCCTCACACTGAGGAAGAGTCTCTGCAGTCCTCGTCCAGGTTCACAATGAATGATTAGCAGCAAACCTTCATCTGATGTGCTCATGGATTGAGCTTCTTCTTCGCATGATTTATTTTTGACCAAAAACTGAAGTTCTGACAATTAGAAAACTGAAATATTTCACCAGCATGTTGACACATAAATAACTGCACTGATGGATTAATAAGGTTCTGGAGGTATTTCGGACGTCAGCGACGGACACTGTGGAACATTTACAAAAAACTGCTTTCAAAATGTCTCCTGAAGACAGAGAGCATTGAGAGCTTCTTCATCACACCGCGACAAAGACGTGCTTCACGCCAGTCATCTGTTCACGTCCTGCCGTGTTTCTCATCTGTCTGGAGGATTATTTTTGACTGCGTTGAGCTCAAGAAGCACCAGAAGGAGG